>NW_026705693.1:0-23739 GCF_029867415.1 Vicia villosa
CAACATGTGTTCATAACTCCATAGCCAAGATTGTCAAACTAATTTTGGATGAAAATCATCAGGTCCCAGGGATATCTGTCGCTTTACTAACCGTGATTCCTAATCCTCCCAAGAGAAAACATAATGAAACTTATGGTCACACTGCTGGTAGTTGTTGATGTTCTGCTATGTAGAATTGTCTTATTGGCATCCATGCTTGGCTAAAACATAATAGCAGCTGAAAGTAATATTGTATAAGTCTTGCAGAAATAAAAAGAACAAAACAGGTACTAAAGCAAGATGTTATATGGAATTTCATGACTTCAACCATGACATCGCCCCTGCAGAACTGGTAGAAAGATTCAGGTTGGGTTAAAACAGATACAGAATATTCTATGTGAATATTATGTAATCCTATGTGGCGCACATTTACAGCTCAAAAGAATGATTGAAGAATCAGATCTGAAGATTGAAGATTCAGAAGAATCAGAAGAATCAGATCAGAAGATTGTATTCAGCAGTTTCTAATTTAGGAAACTCAGGATTAAAAGACCTAATTTGTAGCAGAGTATTTTCTGCATATTTGTAACAGCTAGAGTGCTGCGATTTGTAAGCCCAAGTCGAATTGGGATCAGGTTATAAATATGAAACTTTGTAACCTAGTTTAGTAAGCTAATAACCAGAGCTAGGAAGATGTAGTCTCTAGGGTTAGCCGTGTGTGGTGTCGTTTTCTTTTACCTCCCCGTTTCACTTGGGAGGACGGCACGCTAAACCCTTCACGCGAAATTTGGAAGGAGAATGCACCCGTGGTGGGATGAATTTTATTTCAGTTCTTCCTACGATATCACACGAACTTTCTTATTTGTCCTACGAGTAGGAAAGGGGAAAAAAGATCTCAACTAAACCCTAGGAGTTTGCTAAGTGTGGGGATTTACACCTAGACTAGAAATTCTGGAGTCCGGGAGGTCGGTTATACATAGGGAAGTGTTTAAACACCCTACATATCTGTAGTACTCTACAGGAACCTTCTCTGTGTCATTGTGTTTGTGTTTGCTAATGATTGGGAAAGTTTCTCCTTTGTATTAGGAGAGAGAATTGAATTGGTTTTAAAAGACAGACAGACAGACAAACTGACTATTTTTGGTATTTTATTAGCTCGCTGAGATTCCTTGTGAACCTCATGCCTACATATCCCTAGTGGAAGTCAGAGCTTAATGTAGTTCGGGGAACTAACTAGGGAAATTAATTATTTTTGGTGCCTTGCTTGAAGCTCAAGGTTGAAGCTTGGAATTAAATCTCTGTTTACAGTAAAGAGACATGAAATTATCTCTACAGAGAGGTATTTGTACTATTCTACCACAAACATTTAAAGGAGTGACAGAATAACTGAATTCATTTCATTCAAGAGGGGGACCTTACTTGTGTATGTGCAAGTATACCAGTCAAATGCCTCTAAAATGAAAGAAAGATGCTCATCCAAATTAGGGAAAGTTACCACATGTCTGGGTTTTACTGCCAGTTCATGCCTTTCAAAATCCTAAATGGGAGACTTGATTAAAATTGAAATTGAAATGGAAATGTTTGTTTGAATGTGGTAGAGTAGTAAAAATATCTCTCTATAGAGATAAGCTATGTCTATCTACTGTATAAAAGATTTTGACTTTAGCTGGCTTGTATGAGGCCCAAGCTTGAGGCTTTTTGATTGATTAATTAATATTATTGACTCTAGGAGATGACTCCACTGGGGATTAATTACAGGGTATTTTTGTGTTCTGTACAAAGCCCAGAATTGAGGCTGACTCTACTTAGGGAGACTCTATTTATGTGCCTTGTACAAAGCCCAAGGTTGTGGCTAACTTTAGCTAGGGAAAAACACTATTTTCTGCCTTGTACAAAGCCCAAGGTTGTGGCGGACTTTTAAATAAACTAAGTATTGATGACTATATGGGGAAAGATCCTAAGTGTTTAGGAATCTTTGACACATGAAAATATGGTTTATCTGCCTTGTACAAAGCCCAAGGTTGTGGCTACTGAGTGATGAAGAACTCACTGGGGAGACTCTATTATCTGCCTTGTATAATGCCCAAGGTTGAGGCTGACTCTTGACAGGGGAGTTTTATTGTTTGGGTGCCTTGTATGAAGCCCAAGGTTGAGGCTAACTGTTTTTGTTGGTTTTGACTCTACTGAGGAGATTTTATTTATTAAAAGACTGTTTTTCTTTGGAAACTAACCCTTTCCAGGGATTTTGACTCAGCTGGTGAATTTGTCTGTTAAAAGACTGACTTTATCATGTTTTTTGGAGGCTGACCCTTTCCAGGGGTTTTGACTCTTTTGGGAAAATTATCTCCTAAGAGAAATGAATCTTTATTTATTTTGACATTTTCATTAATTAACTTTGGAGGCTAACCCTTTCCAGGGGTTTTTATGATTGAAAAATGGATGGCAGAAAGATTATCTAGTGGAGACTCTTCGTTTAAAGCCCAAGATGAAGGCTGACTCAATGCTGAGGATGACCAAAACATAGATCCTAGACTCTACTAAGGAGGATTGATGAAGATAAGGGTGACAGAGACTGTCCATGTCTCTCATTCCAAAAATGTACTCAATGTGAAATTGAGACAAACTTAGCTTGTTTTAAGTCTGGTTTAAATTGGAAGAAACTCACCAGGGTAGGCTAAAAGGTGACTAAAGACCTGTTCCTATGTTTATAAGAAACCTGATGGGTCCTTGTATACAAGCTCAAGAGGAAGCTGGAAATGCTTTTAAGAAGCCTGTGGGTCCTTGTACAAAGCCCAAGAGGAGGCTAATCGAGGGTCCTTGTTATAGCACAAGAGAAAGCTATGTAGTTTTGAACTTATTTTGGCTCTAAGCAAATGGGTAAGAGGTTTCACCGGGAATAATTCCTCTTTGGGTGGATGTGTCCTATATTTTTGGATTCTAAGGTTTTTGCCAAGATGTTTCACCGGGAATAATTCATCTTGGGGGTTTGAACTACAGATCTCTAATTAGGAAAGAGCCTTCACCGGGAAGACATTCTCAATCCTAGGTCATATTCCTATAATATATATATATAGTTTAACTGTCCTAAGGTTTATACTCAAACGTAGTTCTAAACTAATATATGCACAGTTTATATTTGACAGTAATTTAAATAAAGACTGTAAATTGAAAGCTTGTAAAGCCTAACCTGGATGGAGTGGAGGCCATTGAAGAAGTATGTACAGAGCCTCAACAGTAATTTTTGTTGTTTTTGTTGATAACAGTTGAATGTATATGATAAACAGTTAATGGTTTTTGAAAACAGAAGAAGTGAAGATGGACAAAGGTCTCATAGGTATCTGAAGAGTTTCACCGGGAATAATGCCCTTCAAATACCAGAAGAATGTTTTGAAAACAGAAAGAAGATTTTGAAAATACAGTTTTGAAAACAAGCTAAGAAGAGAAGGTTTTTGGGACTTACACTCTATTAGAGGCCCACTTAAAAAGATTTACTGTTTATGAAAACAGTTGAAGAAAAGATTGAAATGATATAAGGTTTTGTTGTTTGAAAACCTTAATCGTCTGTTTAATCGGAGATTGAAAACAATTTTGTAGATTGACAAAAGTCAACTTAATTAAGGCAAAGATGAAATCTATACCTAATTAAGACCTAAATAAATAGGGTTTTTATCATAACATTATTCTCAAAGTAATTAGGTTAAAACAAAATGAATATATATATTTTAAAGTATTTAAGAAAACATTTAAAACATACTATTTTAAACCTAATTAAAATACATGAAATAAATAATATTTTTTTATGATTTTTTTTGATTATTCACAAAATAGATATGTTAAATAAAAAGTGTGTGAAAAATGAAATGAAAATGATTTATTTTGATAGGTTAAATAAATATGTGAAGTTGTGAAGAGAAAATGAAAGAAATTAGTGTTAAAAAAATAAGTTTTGGCCCTTGGAGGGTTTGAACCCACGCCCTTGAGGTCACCAGTCCAAAACAACACCACTGAGCCAACGCGCGCTCAGTGTTAGTGACTTGCCTCCATTTGGTCATATTTCAAAACAAGTTGTAAATCCTTAAAAAATAAAAGAATCAAAAAGTCTGGGGCGAGGGGGATTCGAACCCCAGACTTGTGGCATGATGATACTAAGGGCGCATGTGTGGCCACTAGGGCAAGTTGTTTAGTCATTAGTAAAACGCATACCACTCAAAATAAAATAAACTCTGCCCTGAGATTTGAATTTTGCGCGCCACCACCATCTTCGTCTTCAACCTCAAGCTCTATGAATTTGAATTTCTGAACTCACTCATTTCTCAATCATTTGCCATGATGTAAACACGAAACTTGCTCTAATTTCACTCACGATTCTAAATATGTAACTAACATAAACTAATATTAACTACATCTAACTAATTTACCAGAAATCGTGAAGAACCCTAAAATTTCAAAATCAAATTAAATGACTATACTGAAAGATAAATGGATGATGATAGAGGGTTTTCAATCCTCTGATGATGCTGAACAAGATAGAATCGAGCTATTTCACAAAGAGTACTTAAATTATAGAGGTGAAGTTCAGAAACTTACCTCTGAAAATGGAGGTCGTGAGGATGATTGAGGGCACCTGGGCTTGAATGAATGATCTCAATAGCTTCCCTGAGACTCAATGATGCTAACTGGATGCTTATTGTAGCCTGAATCCTTCTGAATTGTTCTATGGACCTCCCTCGATTTCAGCTTCAAGTGAACATGGAGGTTGTTGAATTTTGAGTTACAGATGAGCTGCAGCCATCTGGTTAGCTTCACTATGACCTGAGGAGTGTGTCTGGATGATTGGCTTGCCTTGAAACCTTCTGAATCACTCCATGGACCTCCAACTGCAAGTGCTCCAAAGTGAGAGCAACAATGGTGTTCCTCCACTTACAGAAGTGATCCAGGTGCTTGGATCACCTCAAATGACCTCCCTTGAGATGTTAGAATGCTCACTTCCCAAAGATAAGCTCTGGTTTGAAGAAATCGATTCTTCTTGCCAAAGAACTTTGAAAAACAATGAACAAGAGGAGAGAAAGAGAAAGCAAGGAATATGGTTGCTTTGGTGTGTTTTTTGAATGAGGAATGCATCTGTATTTATAGGCAAATGGATCAGTATAGCTGCAGAGGAGTGAGCTTCCTTAGTGAAGTTGATTTGCTTTCTTAGCCATGAAGGAATTTTGCAAATATCTCTTATGCAATGATGAGAATTTTGATTCCATTTGATCAATCCCCTAGCCCTCGATTTTGCTTGATCTTAGGGGACAATTCTGAGCCAGAAATGAGCTCTAATTGGTTGGTGAGAAGATTCCTTGGGTGATTCATCAATTTGCCATAAATTCACAAATGTAATCATTACATAATCACATGTTCTTGTTTTTAGAATCTTCTTCAATCCTTATGGCATGGTGAAAATGAATGCATGGCATGGTTTCAGATGTGTTATGGGTCGTGTAGCATCCATAAGAGAGGTTATTTGCACAAAATTTGCAAAGTCCAAAAGTGCCCATGACCTATAATTTTACTTCATGAGGCCAACTTTGAACAAGCATAACTCCTAGCTCAAATTGAATTTGGAGAAGGTTGAACACAATTTGGAAAGCCCTAAACATCTACTTCAAATCATTAGTTTATGTCTTCTTCAGAATCATTTAGGAAATTTGTGAAAAATGAGCCCAAAGTTGGATGAAAACTAGGTTAAAACACTTAGAAAAATTTCTAAGTGTTTATGACCTAAACTTCAAAATTTCCAAAACTTCATAAATGGTTGATCTTTTGAAAAAAGTTCCTTTGTAAGATGTTGTTTTATTTTGCAAGATCTACAACTTTCATGTTGGAAGTTTTTTGAGTTGTGTAGGTGAAATTTTGAGATCTCACCATGCCTTCAAAAACCCTAATTCCCGACTTTTCGCTCCTTGATGAATTTCTTTGAATTTCTTTGGCCAAATGACTTTGACATCCATATATTGATGATATTGATCTTTGAAAGTCATTTTTTGACCAAAAACCTTAAAAGTCAATGATGATCCTTCACAGTTGACTTTTTCCTGACAAAGTGAATTTTTGGGCTTTTGTGTAGAAATAAGATCTTCTCCTCAAATGGATGATATAAATGGATTATATTGAGGTAGTAGAGATCCTTGAATCATGTCTTGAGTTTTGGATTCATGCCCTGATCAGAAGTCAACTATCTTGGTGAATTAGGTCAAAACCCTAATTTGTCGACCATGTGAAAATAATGACTGTAGACTTTGAATTGAAGTGTGATGTCCAGTAGACCTTGTAATATGAGTTATTTGAAGATGATTGATGTCTTTGAATGACCCTCTGAGGTTTTTTAGGGTTTCCCAAATGTGATCCCTGATTTCAGTCCTTGATAGGCTCAAAACCCTAGTCTGGTGACCTGAGTAAACCTGTACTCATATGACTGGATGTCTAATCAATCATAGATGAGAAAAGTGAAGTTTTTGAGCCCCATGATTGTATTAGAGACTAGTCCTTGTATTGATTGATCCTTTGCCTGAGCTTTCTTGTCTTTGAGCATCCTCGATTAGGTACCAGATGGAGAAATGACTGCTCTGGGTACTTGTCTTGACCTGATGAAAAATCCTGAAGATATGTCATCTCAGGGGGGTCAAAAATTAGGGTATGACAGATGCCCCTATTTAAGTTTCTTTTATCTGGAGGGAGAGAGATTGAGATCTCGATCTCTCCTGCGTAAAAGAGACTTAAATATCAAAGAATGCCCGAATTTTGGGCGCTCCTGAGATGTTGTAATTGATAAAATCTTTGCATGATTTGATCCTGTTGTCGCACTTGGCGGGGGATGAGGAGACAAACTCCTGCAGAAATACTTGATGTGGATTCTGGTGAATGGATGGCAATGTAGGATGCGCAATCCATCTTCTTTAACTAAGTGTTGATACTTAGAAAAAGGTAAACAACCTCCTCCTCGTTCCGGATGTCCATATCTCGAAACTGGTCTCGGTTGCGTTTGGACAATATCTCAGATAAAGAGAAAATTTCCAAAGGTTTGTTTCCTCGTCAAACTTCTCATCAGCACTTGGAGATAAGATACCATTTGACGGTAATAAAGAAACTTCAAAGAGGTTGTCTCCTCATCAAACTTCTTACCAGCACTTGGACTTGGGTGAGATACCATTTGACGGTAATAAAGAAACTTCAAAGGTTTGTTTCCTCATCAAACTTCTCATCAGCACTTGGAGATGAGATACCATTTGACGGTAATAAAGAAACTTCAAAGGTTTGTTTCCTCATCAAACTTCTCATCAGCACTTGGAGATGAGATACCATTTGACGGTAATAAAGAAACTTCAAAGGTTTGTTTCCTCATCAAACTTCTTACCAGCACTTGGAGGTAAGATACCATTTGACGGTAATAAAGAAACTTCACCATCTTCCCTTTTGACTTGGCATCTTTGAAAGATTGTCATATGGGCCCATGCTCTTTTGAGGGGCTAATGACTTTGTTTTGAAGGCAGACGAACTGTTTTCGGGGTGAAAACTGCCATTCGTCGATTGGTGCCTGGGGAATCAACAAACTGTTTTCCTAAGGGGAAAACTACCATTTATTGACTCTGTGGGGAACTAAACATCCCTGAAACAGACAAACTGTTTGAAGAAACTACCATTTGTCGATCTCTTGAGTATTTAACAGACAAACTGTCTTTCCTTGGGGAAAGACTACCATTTGTTGACTCCGCTGGGGATCATGAACTATCTTCTGGATGAAGACTACCATTCACTGATTCTGTTGGGGAATCATTTGTCGATCTGCTGGGAGATTCTGAATTATTTTCTTTGACGAAAAAGAAGTGGCATCTCTCGACCTTGCTGGGGAAATACCAGACCTGTAGGGAGTTCCGGAATGTGAAGCAGACTATCTTATCTGAAAAAGACTGTCGAGCGTTGCTCTGCAGGAGATTCTCAGTTGAGGGATTCCAAAAGTGAACAAACTATCTCCTTGAGGGAGACTACCATCTGTTGACTTGCTTGGGGAAATCTCTCTACATGGATTGTTGTCTTGAAGGAAAAAGTTTCTCCAGGACTTGCAGGGGAAACTTGAGTTCATGCCCTCATGACTCGGGCATTCTCATGATTAAAAGCCTAATTTGACTATGCAGTTGTGATGTAATGTATGCATGAATATTATGACAATTATAAAATGTAAAGTGAATGTGAATAGAATTGTCGCGGATGTAAAATCCTATGATACGACTTGAAATTCTTGTGGATCAGAAGATGTCCTCTTCTTGGAGTTCGAACTCTCTCGGGAATATCTGGTTATCAGTTGTCCGCTGTCCGAAGTGAGTAATATGAATTGAAGTGAAGATCCGTCATCGGGAGATGTTCGCAAAGCGACCTCATGGGGAAATCTTGGTTCCCGGAGTCTCAACCGTTCTCGGAGCAACTGTTTGCATTCTTCCTATTGTTTGTAAACCTTAGAAAGAAATTTCACCTTTATTTTTGCAAGTAAATTCATTTTTATTTTATGAAAACATTTGTTTCAAGAAAATGACTGTTTAAACTTAAAATGCATTTCAAGAAACTGAATAAGACTAGATTGCAAAGGAAAAGCACAAGGCTCAAATTATTATATATGGAATGGTAATCAGCCAAATGCTTGATTCCATGGAGTATTTACAAAGTTGGAAATTGGTAATTTTCGGGAAAAGGGCTACGATGAAACGTGACGACCGTTATCTCTCCCTTCCACTCCGAGTTGCGCTGTATTCGTGCTTTGTAGAAGATGACCTACTGCTGATGAACACTCCGCTATGGATTTTGAATGATCAAGTTTGTCCTGAACACAGTTACTTGCCATATATCCCTAACTTTTGCGTAAACTACCCCTTTCGGGTTTTAAGTTTACCGGGATTGATTATTATTTATTTTTTTTTTATGTCTCTAACTTTTGCCTGAATCGCCCTTTCGGGTTTTCGATTCACCGAGACGCTCTTTTTTGCCTAAGTCGCTCTTTGCGAGTTTTCAACTTAGCGAGCTGTTCTTTTTGTTTATTTAGGCGAAGTATTTCTTGACTGCGTCGACGTTCACAGGACGGGTGAATTCTTCTCCATCCATAGTCGTGAGTATTAAGGCTCCTCCTGAGAAAGCTCTCTTGACCACGTAGGGGCCGTCATAATTGGGAGTCCATTTCCCTCTCGAATCTGTGAGAAAAGATTGAATCTTTTTGAGTACAAGGTCGCCTTCTTTGATTGTGCGAGGTCGAACCTTTTTGTCGAAAGCTTTCTTCATTCTTTGTTGATATAGCTGTCCGTGGCATAAAGCTGTCATGCGCTTTTCTTCGATTAAGTTCAATTCATCGAATCTGCTTTGACACCACTCGGCTTCTGTTAATTTTGCCTCCATCAAAACTCTCATTGATGGAATCTCAACCTCTATAGGTAGGACTGCCTCCATGCCATATACAAGGGAGAAAGGAGTTGCTCCAGTCGAAGTACGTACTGATGTACGGTAACCATGAAGAGCATACGGGAGCATTTCATGCCAATCTTTGTAAGTGATGACCATCTTCTGAATGATTTTCTTGATGTTTTTGTTAGCTGCTTCTACAGCTCCATTCATCTTTGGTCTGTAAGGAGATGAGTTGTGATGTTCGATCTTGAATTCTTCACAAAGCTCCTTCATCATTTTGTTATTCAAATTTGACCCATTGTCAGTGATTATCTTGCTAGGAATGCCGTAGCGACAGATGATGTGATTCTTGATAAACCTGACGACAACTTGTCTTGTAACGTTTGCATATGAAGCTGCTTCAACCCATTTGGTGAAATAGTCTATGGCTACCAAGATGAAGCGATGTCCGTTGGACGCTTTTGGTTCGATCATTCCAATCATGTCGATTCCCCACATGGAGAAAGGCCAAGGGGAAGAGAGTATGTTGAGAAGAGATGGTGGCACATGAATTCTATCGGCGTAGATCTGGCATTTGTGACACCTCTTTGCGTACTGGTAGCAATCTGACTCCATCGTCAGCCAATAATATCCTGCTCTCAGTATTTTCCTTGTCATGGTATGTCCATTGGTGTGAGTACCAAAGGAACCTTCATGTATTTCTCTCATGAGTATTTCTGCTTCTTTTCTGTCAACGCATCTGAGCAGAACCATGTCGAAGTTTCTCTTGTACAGAACATCTTCATTCAGGAAGAATCTACAAGCTAACTTTCTCAAAGTCTTTCTATCTTTCTTTGACGCCCCAAGAGGGTACTCTTGCTTTTGAAGAAAGTTCTTGATGTCGTAGTACCACGGTTTGTCGTCGATGATTGCTTCTACTGTGAAAACATGAGCGGGCCTATCCAGGCGCATAACATCGATCCGAGGAATGTCATTCCAATGATTTATCCTAATCATGGAAGAGAGTGTGGCTAATGCATCAGCCAAGTTGTTTTCTTCACGAGGAATGTGATGAAAATCTACCCTGTCGAAGAATGGTAATAATCTTCTCGCGTAGTCTTTGTAAGGAATTAGCCCTGGTTGGCGTGTTTCCCATTCTCCTTTGATTTGATTGATGACCAAAGCAGAATCTCCATATACATCCAAGTGTTTGATTCTTAGATCCATGGCTTCTTCGAGACCCATGATGCAAGCTTCATATTCGGCCTCATTGTTTGTGCATTTGAAAGTTAATCTGGCAGTAAATGGAATATGGGTACCCTGAGGTGTAACAATGATTGCCCCAATTCCTCGTCCATAAGCATTGACAGCTCCGTCAAAGATTAAGCCCCACTGGGATCCTATCTCAGGTCCTTCGTCTGGTAGCGGCTCGTCGTAATCTTTCATCTTGAGGTACATGACGTCCTCGTCCGGAAAGTCGAAACTGGTTGATTCATGACCATTGAGTGGGTGGTGAGCCAGGTGCTCAGCTAGAATGCTTCCTTTCACGGCTTTCTGTGCGTGATACTCAATGTCATATTCTGATAACAACATCTGCCAACGGGCAATTCTCCCGGTTAAAGCAGGCTTCTCAAAGATGTACTTGATTGGATCCATATGAGAGATCAAACAAGTAGTATGTCGAATCATGTACTGGCGGAGACGCTTGGCAGCCCAGGCCAAAGCACAACACGTCTTCTCGAGCATGGAGTAGCGGGATTCACAGTCAGTGAATTTCTTGCTCAGGTAGTAAATGGCATGCTCTTTTCTCTTTGTCTCGTCTTGCTGTCCAAGGACACAACCCATGGAGTCTTCTAAGACGGTTAAGTACATTATCAAAGGTCTTCCTTCCACTGGAGGAGACAAGATGGGTGGTTCGAGCAGATATTCCTTAATGCTGTCGAACGCTTTCTGACAATCGTCTGTCCAGACGCAACTTTGATTTTTCCGTAGAAGTTTGAAAATAGGAGCGCAAGTTGCAGTCATGAGATATATGAATCTCGAGATGTAATTCAGACGTCCAAGAAATCCTCTAACTTGTTTCTCGGTTCTGGGTGAAGGCATTTCTTGAATTGCCTTGACTTTGTCTGGATCTACTTCAATTCCTCGTTTGCTGACAATGAAACCAAGGAGTTTTCCTGAGTAGACACCAAAGGTACACTTGTTGGGGTTCAGGCGAAGCTGAAACTTCCGTAAGCGTTGAAATAACTTTGTCAGATTCTGTATGTGATCTTCTTCATTTTCTGATTTGGCAATCATGTCGTCCACATAGACTTCCACTTCTTTATGCATCATGTCGTGGAAAAGCGTAGTCATGGCCCTTTGATAAGTTGCCCCTGCGTTCTTTAGTCCAAAAGGCATAACACGATAGCAGAACGTGCCCCAGGGGGTGATGAAAGCTGTTTTTTCCATGTCTTCAGGTGCCATTTTGATTTGGTTGTATCCTGAAAATCCGTCCATGAACGAGAAAACTTTGGATTTTGCTGTACTGTCTACCAACATATCAATATGTGGTAAAGGAAAATCATCCTTAGGGCTAGCTTTGTTCAAATCTCTGTAGTCGACGCACATGCGGACTTTTCCGTCTTTCTTAGGAACGGGAACAATGTTAGCTAACCACTGAGGGTATTCTGAAGTGACGAGGAAACCTGCGTTGATCTGCTTTTGAACTTCCTCTTTGATTTTCATGGCCATCTCCGGATGAGTTCTTCTTAATTTTTGCTTGACCGGAGGGCATTCTGCTTTTAATGGCAAGTGATGCTCCACTATACTGGTATCCAACCCTGGCATATCTTGATAAGACCAAGCGAAGACATCTGAGAATTCTTTGAGCAGCTGTATCAAACTCTCTCTGATCTCTGAACTGAGCGAAGCTCCAATCTTAACCTCTCTTCTGTTTCCATCGGAACCAAGGTTAATGATCTCTAGAGGCTCATTGTATGGCTGAATGGCCTCTTCCTTTTGTTGAAGTAACCGTGAAATTTCCTTTGATATTTCTTCGTCTTCTTCTTCCTCTGCCTCGAATACAGGAAACTCAAAGCTTGGAGAAGTCATACGGTCGCACGTTTCAACGGGGTATTTTATGATTAATCTGCATATGTGTGATAAGTTTTATTTAGACAACGAGGGAAGACTCGGTGTATGCAGTTAATAATTTTTTTTGATGTTTTTTAAGGGTGTTTTTTAGGATTACCAATTTCCGAAAAAAGAAAAGGAAAAACTAAACGAAGGAACAGAATGACATTTTTATTTATGGACAGTCATTTCTTGAAACAAAGACCCTATAAAACAAAACTCTATTGCTTTGGGCGAAGCAAAGAGGGACATTTAACTAAGAAATAGTAAAATGCAAAGCCCTATGAAACATCTCTTCACCCTGGGCTATGGTGAGAGGACAAAATAACGGTGAAAGTTCCTACTTAGGAGTGCGAACAACAGTTGAAACTTCAACAGCTGTCCAGTAGTGGCGAACCCCATTGTGCACTAAGTAATCTGGAACCTTAGGCTTAAGCTGGCCTGTGGTAGGTCTTGATTTACCAACCACTGTCTTTGCAACACTCAGACGATCTTCTTCTACTTCAGCAGACTGAGCGGTGTGAGCATACCCATTTCCAAGTGGAGTATGTCGGTTTTTCTTTTGAGGAAACTTCCAATCTTCTGAATGGAGAGACTCGTTGTCGGAGACACTTTCGAGATCATCCTCTTCTGTATTTTGGTCTTGCTCTTCTCCCAAGATGGCATTGACTAGATATGTGAACTCTAGATCCTTAGCCTCGGAAGGTGACTTGGGGATATAATCCTCAATGATGACTTCACCAGTAGATGATGATGAATAGCAAGGGTTATACATCTCTTTTGGCTGAGAGAGGTACTCAAAATCACTGTTCCATCCAGTTGGAACAATATCTTCAAGAGAGATTCTTGAACTTTCAGGAGCGGAGTATTTCACCATGTAGTCGAATTTTCCGCTTGGTTCTCCTAATGTATCCCAAGTCTCTTCGGGGATAGGAGGAACTTCTTCTGATGAACCATGACTTCTGGTGGTGAAGCTGTCAGTAACTTCATCACTGCTTGGTTGAGTCTTACTTTCAGATCCTTAGTCGGATAACAGCAAAGTGGTTCAGACTCTGATAGGGAGATATATCCTGCTTTGTTGAAGATAGGATAACCATTCCTCTTCATCGGTGCTTTCCGTATCGATGATATTGACTGTTTGTTGAACAGGTTGAAGAAAACCTCCACTGCAGAAAGTTTCTTGAATAGGGAGAACTACTTCAATCCCTGGGATAGCTTTTGATGATGTCGGAAAGAATCCAATTCCCGTTCTGTTCTTGTTGTTGGTAGGAATATTAATGTGCCCCCAACCACTGGTAGTGCCATCCTTTACAACTTGGATTGCATCTTTGTATGAAGAGATAGACGCTGCTTTCTCCTTTCCTTTGTCTAAGGAAAGTGCTTGGAATTTAGTTCCAACAACTTCTTTTGGTTCTATGTCGGAGAATGATGACAGGTTGCTGACGATCAGAGCTCGTTCTCCACATACGGTTACCAATTTGTCATTCCTTATGAACTTCAGTTTCTGATGAAGTGTTGAAGTAATTGCCCCAGCCTCATGAATCCATGGGCGACCTAGCAAACAACTGTATTGTGCTGGAATATCCATAACTTGGAAAGTGATTTTGAACGTCTGAGGTCCAATAGTTATGGGAAGATCTACTTCTCCGAAAACTGACTTCCTTGATCCATCAAATGCTTTGACGATGACATGACTTTTTCTTAGAGGGTAATCTTCGAAAGATAATCTTGATAATGTTGATTTAGGCATGACGTTGAGAGAGGATCCATTGTCTATTAGGACTCCTGTGAGTGTATCACCCATGCAGCCAACTGAGATGTGAAGTGGAAGATTGTGGTCCACTCCTTCTTCAGGAAGATCTTCGTCACAGAAACTTAGGTTAGTTCCGGCGGAGATGTTGGCAACGATGTTGTTGAATTGGCTTATAGTAACACTTGGTTCTACGAAAGCTTGTTCCAAAACTTTCTGTAGAGCTTCCCTATGAGCTTCAGAACTCAATAGCAGGGAAAGAACAGAAATCCTAGACGGAGTATGTAGTAATTGATCTACAATGTTGTATTCACTCCTCTGGATTAACTTCAAGATCTCATCATTTTCTTTCGCTTGAACAGCATTGGTCGGAAGATTGTCTTGCCTATGTGGTACTTCCTCCGAAGGTTTCTCCACATTTTCTGTTGTTCTGTTGAAGACTCGTCCACTTCTGGTGACTCGACTAACATCAGCAATGTTGACAACAGACGGTAATGGTATTTCCTTACCATTTTCAATGAATGTAGCGTTGTACTTGTATGGTATAGCCTTGCTGGACTCATACGGTACAGGACCTGGTAAGTAGATGACTAGTGGTGCAACTGCTGTCTTCCTGCTATCATACTTAACTTGCATAGGTTCAACTTGATTAATTTGAGGAGATACGGTAAAGACTTCGTCATCTTCTCTGTTGGCAAGAACAGTAATGGTATTGTCATCCATCAGCTTTTGAATGTCGTTGCGAACACGCAAACATCCTTGTGAATCTCTTCGGCAGATTCTGCATCTACTGTAAGCGTGGAAATCTGTTCCAAAGTAGGCAAGTCCATTTAAAGTTTTGTGGAACCTGACTACCGATCCTTCAAGGTCTTCAACTTTGTAGATTTTGTATTCTCCTGGACATCCTTGAACCATGTTGATGTCATGTTCAGTTCTGACTCGGATATGTTGAATCCATCCCAAGTCCATTTGTTCTTGTAATGCAGCTTGAACTACGGCACATCCTTGATTATTCTTTGGACAAATTTCGCATGTGAAGTAGTTGTGAGGTGGTACATGACCGTACCCAGCTTGTTTAGCGTGCATCTTGACAAGATTTTCCCCTATCTGACGAATGTCGTAGATTTGAATGACGTTGGGGTGTTGGTCTATCAGATTTACTGAAGCTTCTTTGTGCTGCGGCAAAGGATTTGCTTGGACGTTTGGATTAGTATCTTTGAAGGATAGCATTCCGCTCTTCACTAATCGTTGGACGTCAATCTTGAAAGGGAAACAGTTCTCAATATTGTGACCTGGTGCCCCCTGATGATAGGGACAAGATTGGTCAGCCTTATACCATGGTGAGGAACTGTTTGTAGGATTTGGAGGACTCCTTGTCTGAATGAGTCCTTTTGCCAGTAATGTTGGAAACAATTCTGCATACGGCATTGGTACGGGGTCAAAGGCAGGATACCTTGGAGCCCGATTGTTGTAATTTGGAGGTCGAACCTGCTGCTGAGGTTGCTGCGACCTTTGTTGAGTTTGTTGTTGCGAGACCTGAGGTTGATAAGCTGGCGCTGAGTTAACAACCGGAGTTATTGTTGCAACTTGAGGTTGGAATTTCTTCTTGATTTTGTGCAAGACATTGCTGACATCTTGATCCTTTTTCTTCTGGAAAGAACTTCCATACTTCCTTGGACCAACAGAAGATTCTGGTTCTTTGTTCAAGCGTCCTTCTCGAACTGCTTCTTCTAAACGCACACCCATGTTTACCATCTCAGTAAAGTCACTTGGTGCACTTGCAACCATTCGTCCGTAGTAAAATGGACTCAAAGTTTTGAGATAGATTTTTGTCATTTCTTTCTCTTCAAGTGGTGGACAAATTTGAGCAGCAACTTCACGCCATCTCTGAGCGTATTCCTTGAAGCTTTCTCTATCCTTTTGAGTCATGGCCCGGAGTTGATCTCTGTCGGGAGCCATATCCAGATTGTACTTATACTGTTTGACGAAGGCCTCTCCGAGGTCTCGAAAAGTACGAATCTCTGAACTGTCCAAGTTCATGTACCATTTGAGTGCAGCACCAGTCAGGCTGTCTTGAAAATAATGAATGAGCAATTGTTGATTATCAGTCTGAGTTGACATTCTTCGAGCGTACATCACAAGATGACTTTGTGGGCATGAATTCCCTTTGTACTTCTCGAATTCTGGTACTTTGAATTTGTGAGGAATCTTAACATTTGGAACCAGACAGAGGTCTGCAGCATTCTTTCCAAATAGATCTTGTCCTCGGAGAGTCTTGAGTTCCTTCTGCATTTGCAGAAACTGTTCCTGGAACTCGTCCAATCTTTCATACACGCCAGCATCCTCACTTGGAGCGTGATGATATACTTGTCCGCCTTGCGGGGGAAAAGTATGCATAATGGGCTGTGGAGAAGCCATGACAGCAGATCTTGGAATCTCAGCATTCTGTTGTGCGAAACCCATTGCCGTTGCTCTTGGAACTTCAATTTCCAGAGGTTTGTAACCCTCCGGTGGACGCATATCCATGGTGACTTTTGGAGCTTCAGAAGCTGGAGGTATGTACCCTTCTGGAGTAAAGTTATACGGCATGCCCCAAGGTCGATCAGGCGGCATGGTATACTGAGGAATAGGAGTAGAAACAATCTCGGAAACCACAGTCCTTTGTGGTTCTTCTGGCGTTGGTCGATTCTGCGCAACTACCAGGGCTTCTACCATACTATTGAGTCTTTCAACAGTACCTTTGAGAGTATTAATCTCTTCTCTGAGTTCTTCATTCTCTTGCTCAAAGTCTTCCATTCTTTTCTTGCGACTTGAACGAGTGTTGTATGGATGAGACAGCTTGAAAGTCTTGGTTCACCTCCTTCTCCTCCTCTCTTTCTGGAGAAAGGAAAGTGACTATTAGATCCGCGACAATTCTCGTGTCAGTGCGTACGACTAAAGCGATGTATGATATGCAATTAAGTTAATTATTTTTCAAGGAAACACCATAATTACGTTATGAAACATCAAACTTTTATTAATTAAGCGAAAACGCCGTTTTTACACACTTTGAAAATGGAAATACAGAGAAACTGAGAGAAAGGACTCTAAAACTTTGATGATGAGCCGACTTCACGTTCTAACATCTTCTTCTGTTTCTTGAGCTGAGCGTTCTCTGACGTGAGCTGATCGATGATCCAGGAAGCAGGAGGGATATGATGAGAAAGTGACGTTTGTGTCACTTGTCGATCGAGTACTTCAAGTAACTCATCCTTCCTTCTTAGGATGTTTTGAATTTCAACATTTTCCGTGTTGACAATTCGATACTTGTTCCTCCAAGCATTCCTTTCTTGGCATACCTTGTTTAATGCCGCTTGCAGTTTTTCAACATCGGTGGAGAAAAGGTAAATTGGTTCCCTTAGGGGAATAGGTTCTTGATGTTGATATGGCATCCTGAGCTTGAATGCTCTGACGCGTACCCATTGAAGGTAAGGATCCAGGGAGATGCAAAGATGTTTTCCTAACAATCTTCTCCCTTTGCTGTGAACAAGACGCCAGGCTTGGACAATTTCCTTCTTCAGCATGTTGCCATGATCGTCGATGTTCTTGAAGAACAGACCCTCCAATTGGATGTTACTTGGAATATTTTTCATGGGATAGCCGTATTGACGACGGGCTAAAGCTGGATTGTAACTGATTCCTCCCTTAGTTCCAATAAGGGGTATGTTGGGGAAACTTCCGCAACTGAAGATGATCTTGGTTTCGTCGTTGTCAGGACTACACCAATCAATGTCTGTATGAGTGAGAGACATGATTTTCTGTGACCAGTAAAGGCCATCCCTCATGTTCCAGAAAGTGCTAGACTTTGGCAGGTGCGAAACGAACCATTCGTATAACAACGGTACGCAGCATGTGATTAATCCTCCTCGCTGCAGGTTTCTTGAATGCACAGAGTGATAAGCATCCGCAAGCAAGGTTGGAACTGGATTTCCAATTAAGAAGATCTTAATTGCGTTGATGTCGACGAAATCGTTAATGTTAGGGAACAAAAACAATCCGTAGATAAGCAAAGCCAAGACTTCCTCAAAAGCGCTCATATCTTGGATGCTGACGAAGTACCGAGCTTGATCAAACAGGAATTTGGAGGGCAATCCTTGAATTCCTCCTCTACTCACCATATGAGTTCTGATGTCGACTACGTTCAAAGGAGTAGTTGCAGCAATGATAATGTCGTCAGGATTCTTTTCCAAACCGGAGTACGGATCTTGCGCGTACACGGGTATTCCAATCAGACGAGAGTACTCCTCTAACGTAGGCATGAGCTGATAATCTGGAAAGGTGAAGCAGTGATACGTTGGATCGTAAAACTGTACCAAGGTGGGAAGGATCCCATCCACCATGTTGGTATTGAGCAAAGGCAGAAGTTTTCCATACTTCTCCTTGAAAGCCTGGGGGTTGACCACCAGTTTTCCGAGCTTTCCCAGTTCCTCGACCTGGGGAATCTTGAAGGTGTATTTCCTAGCTCTCTTTCTTCCATAATCCATGGTATAGATCCTTAAGTCCTTTCTCCGTTTCTCTCTTTCTATGAAGTTCAAAACGTTCGTTATTTAGTTTCCTTGAAAAACGACTCGAAAAAGACTCTTTTTGTTTTTAGTTGTTTATTAATGAATGATGCATGAATGCATGAATGCACACACAAGAGTTTTAAACAAACATGGCGTTGAAGGGTATAGTGGTCATGAAGTCAAAACGCAATCTCCCGCCCCAATGGTAAACTAAGGTTAAGGATTTTTGTACCTGTAGAACGGGTTCTAGGGGTCTCAGAGTTTTTGCTCAACCTTAAAGATACGTTGATTGGTATCTATAAGAGAGTTTTCTCTGAGTGTAGTATCTGCGTGACAATTACTTCCGTAATCACCGCTCTACGTCCTAAAAAAGGCTTTAAGTGGGGTTAATGTGTTTCTAGGTCCTCCTGGTACAAATCAGTCTCGGAATGCAGTGGCGCAGTTAATCACAACCAGCCAGGCAAATCCCAAGAGTAGACTTGGAAACCAAGATTAGAGGGCCTTCACCGGGAAGACATCCTCCATCCTATCTTATGTTGCACTCAAATCCGGGTATAGGATTTCTCACCACAAGGGGGAATCAAGCCCTTTCCCGATACAGAATAAACAAAATAAACAAATATATATGCAACAAACACATGATATGACACAGAGGTTAGGCAGGACCTCTCTTGTTTGAGGGGGAATTTGGCATCCCTAATTCCTCATTGGGGCTGGACCAGCAACAGGTCAACCATTGGTTTGGATGAAAAACCAAGGTTTTGAACACTTATATCCCCAGCAGAGTCGCCATTTTTCTGTGGTGTCGTTTTCTTTTACCTCCCCGTTTCACTTGGGAGGACGGCACGCTAAACCCTTCACGCGAAATTTGGAAGGAGAATGCGCCCGTGGTGGGATGAATTTTATTTCAGTTCTTCCTACGATATCACACGAACTTTCTTATTTGTCCTACGAGTAGGAAAGGGGAAAAAAGATCTCAACTAAACCCTAGGAGTTTGCTAAGTGTGGGGATTTCACCTAGACTAGAAATTCTGGAGTCCGGGAGGTCGGTTATACATAGGGAAGTGTTTAAACACCCTACATATCTGTAGTACTCTACAGGAACCTTCTCTGTGTCATTGTGTTTGTGTTTATTGCTAATGATTGGGAAAGTTTCTCCTTTGTATTAGGAGAGAGAATTGAATTGATTTTAAAAGACAGACAGACAGACAAACTGACTATTTTTGGTATTTTATTAGCTCGCTGAGATTCCTTGTGAACCTCATGCCTACATATCCCTAGTGGAAGTCAGAGCTTAATGTAGTTCGGGGAACTAACTAGGGAAATTAATTATTTTTGGTGCCTTGCTTGAAGCTCAAGGTTGAAGCTTGGAATTAAATCTCTGTTTACAGTAAAGAGACATGAAATTATCTCTACAGAGAGGTATTTGTACTATTCTACCACAAACATTTAAAGGAGTGACAGAATAACTGAATTCATTTCATTCAAGAGGGGGACCTTACTTGTGTATGTGCAAGTATACCAGTCAAATGCCTCTTAAATGAAAGAAAGATGCTCATCCAAATTAGGGAAAGTTACCACATGTCTGGGTTTTACTGCCAGCTCATGCCTTTCAAAATCCTAAATGGGAGACTTGATTAAAATTGAAATGAAATGTTTGTTTGTTTGAATGTGGTAGAGTAGTAAAAATATCTCTCTATGGAGATAAGCTATGTCTATCTACTGTATAAAAGATTTGACTTTTAGCTGGCTTGTATGAGGCCCAAGCTTGAGGCTTTTTGATTGATTAATTAATATTATTGACTCTGGGAGATGACTCCACTGGGAATTAATTACAGGGTATTTTTGTGTTCTGTACAAAGCCCAGAAATTTGTCCTTAGTGAAAAATGTTTTGAAAACAATTAAAAATATATTATTTAATTAATAATTAAATAGGATAAAATTAAATGATGCAATTGATTGGTGGTAGGTATACTATCCAACTATTTATAATGAATAGAGAATTTATTCCCAATTTTAAAATCACATGTCTTAGCAATCTCGAGAAAGAGTATAACGTTTTCTCCTAGTCTCTGTTAAGGCTTAGTGAACTTTTCTACTGAGAAGAGTGATCTTGTTCAATCATTACTAGTATTTCCTTGTTTACATCACTATCAGTGTTGATTGGTCAGAGTTTGTTCATGCGGCTTGAGTAGGCATTGCAACAAAACCCGTACACGCGGGTACTCACCCAAACTCGCCTCGAAGTTGACGGGGATAACTCGCTTTGACTGAATTTGGGTTCGGGTCTGGGTTTACCCCGATTTCAAAATATGGAGACGGGGACGGGTAATGGGGACACTCGTATCCTCCCCGAACTCACCCCGTTTATTTTATTATATATATTATTATTTATTTTTTATGATTTAGAATATAAAATAAGTGGCCAATATTTTAATATTTTGATTTGTATTTATTATTTAAAATATTGTAAATGTATGTATGAAATTGTTTTGTTTTATTATTTATAATGCAATTTGATTTTGAAAAAATAAATATTTTTATTTAAAAAATTGATTTCACTAAATGGATGGTGGAGGGGATACTCGAACCCAACCCGAACTCGTTTGGGTCAGGTTTAGGTTTTAATTCTTCATCCTCGTTTGAGTTTGGGATGGGGAACAAGATTGTTTAGAGGCTCGGGTTTGGGTTTAACGGAAGTGATAATCGTCCCCGACCGCCTCGTTGTCATCCCTAGGCTTGAGAACTAAGTCCAGCTCTCACCTTGAAGGATTGTCGCTGAATAAGGAAGGAAAAGAGGAAGGTTTTTGCTTTGATATTGAGGATGATGGAAAGTGTAATACGGTGAACTGACTTTTATTATTTTAAAGCAACAATGTTGCGGTGAGCATGAGTCGCCACCGACTTTTATTTTGTCCAATGTTAGGAAAGGTAAAAAGTACAGAAAACGACCCTTTTTAAAAGAAACGGGCTCGGGGGGTAAGTTATGAAAAGGGAAGGTGCAAGCACCCTTTTCATCCGTAGTTATCTACGGGCTCTTAATTTGCTTAGCTCATGTTTGTTTGTTTTGAAAAGAAGCATAAGGGACGTAAGGACTTTAGCGTAAATGCGTAGCCTTCGTCTTTGAAAGAGTTTTTGAAAAGATATTTTTTTTTATTGAGCTAGGCAGGTTAAGAGAACTACCCTAATTACTTGGTCCTTTTCTATACTTTTTACGATTCCCAGGATTATCCATACTATATAGAAGTAGGAAACCCTTGTTATATTGGACGTGCGGGTCATCGAAGGGTCATCGTATGGTCGTTGAAGGCAACAAGTAGAGGAACCTTAGCATTCTAGCGGGACTATCATCATTTTCCGAAGGGACTCCGAGGGACAAGATCTTTTACCGTAGGCAACAATCGAGGGTCATCGAGGGACTAAGATCTTTTCTATGATGATATTTTCAAGGGTCATCGTTTGCTAAGATACCTCTACATTCGAGGGACACGACCATATAATCGTAAGGCAACCGAGAGGGGCGTACCCTAAGGGTGAGTGCGTGCAAGTGTGTTGGATTCAATTATATTTTATCTTGTATCTTTTAGTTAGCTAGCGTTTGATTCTGTCTTATCATTACACACCCTAGTTAGCATACATCTAACACAATATAAGAATACGGAAATTAAAAGTGCAGGAAAGTAAAGAGGTTCACTATAATATTTACATTTGACCTATATACATTCTAATGCCCAAATAAAAGCAATAAAATAAACAAACACGCGTCATACAAGTGATTTTGAGATGAGAGAAGAAAATCGAGTGATAGTAAAAAATAAATGATGGTTAATTAGCCAATTAAATTAGATTAAAACTACTTGATTAAATCCTAAATAAAAAAACCAATTATTAAGTTATTTAAATAATTAACTAACCTAAATCTATTAAATTAATTAAATTATAAAGAAAATAAACAAGTCATTTTTAAGATTAAGAAAAAAAAAACCTAAAATTTACTAATTATCTTAAGTTATAGTTGTTAATTAATATTTTTTGCGATTTTTAGTTAATTATTAAAAGAAACAAACAAATAACACAAAAATAATAAATAAAACAAAAGAAGCAGGCGTTTGATCCTGTGCGTCACGCTTCTGTACGCCTATGGTGGATCTCCATCTCAGTTCATTGAATCTGCATTTGTTGTAATCAAATGGCCAGGATCTAAAAGTGCATCAAGGGCGTGCAAGGGACAAGGTGTACCTGATCTGGTAGTTACCAGATGTTAAGAAAAATAATAGAAAAATTGGCTAGCGTGAGGATCGAACCCACGCTTTTGTTATTCACAATGCTGCCTTGTTACCAACTCTGCTGCAATCTTAATTCGTTTAATAACTGGACACATAATATGAAATAATAAAAATACGTTGTGGTGTCGTTTTTTTTTACCTCCCCGTTTCACTTGGGAGGACGGCACGCTAGACCCTTCACGCGAAATTTGGAAGGAGAATGCGCCCGTGGTGGGATGAATTTTATTTCAGTTCTTCCTACGATATCACACGAACTTTCTTATTTGTCCTACGAGTAGGAAAGGGGAAAAAAGATCTCAACTAAACCCTAGGAGTTTGCTAAGTGTGGGGATTTACACCTAGACTAGAAATTCTGGAGTCCGGGAGGTCGGTTATACATAGGGAAGTGTTTTAAACACCCTACATATCTGTAGTACTCTACAGGAACCTTCTCTGTGTCATTGTGTTTGTGTTTATTGCTATGATTGGGAAAGTTTCTCCTTTGTGTTAGGAGAGAGAATTGAATTGATTTTAAAAGACAGACAGACAGACAAACTGACTATTTTTGGTATTTTATTAGCTCGCTGAGATTCCTTGTGAACCTCATGCCTACATATCCCTAGTGGAAGTCAGAGCTTAATGTAGTTCGGGGAACTAACTAGGGAAATTAAATATTTTTGG
>NW_026705694.1:320000-487193 GCF_029867415.1 Vicia villosa
ATAAAATGGAGGATAGACTAAAACTTTTAAGAGTGTGTTTGGATTGACGGTGGACATAATTAATTCTAGTAGAAATGAGTTTGATAGAAAAGATTATAAATGAAGAGAGCAAAATAAATTTCCTTCTTTTGGAGGAAAAGAAATAAAATTAAAATATAAAATTGCATTTTTGTCTCTAAATTAATTTTTTTTTTGCATGAAATAACAAATATTTATTTATTTAGTAGTGATATATATATATATATATATATATATATATATATATATATATATATATTATATAATAACAAAAATAAACATATTAAATATATTCAAGTAATAAAAATAAAAAAGCATAAAACGCTATGTGTATGTGATATAGCGGTGAAACGCATGAGTCCTGAGAGTGTGATCCTCTCAATATCTTAGGTTCGAAACCGATTAGATACTAATTGCTTATTAAAAAAAGATATTTGGTGGAAAACAAATAATGACAAGAGAAGTGATAATAAATCATAAAAAAAAAAAAAATTATAATGGATTGACCCAATAAATAACCCTAATTTATTACCCAATACATGTTTCCCTGGAAAATTATACCCCGTACCCCTACATTTATCCCAATACCCCTACAATTTAAAAAAAATCCCAATTTTGTCCTTATTAAATTTTTAACTTTTCTTTTTTATTTTTTATTTTTACATTTTTACTGTATGTACGGACGAACTGGTGAGTAAAATCCAAAATCGGACAACCCAGGGTGGGTGTTCCGGTTCCTTTTTTTTTTTCAATTTTACTGAACCGGATATCCCAGAATTGGGTGTTCCGGTTTGTTAATTTTTACTAACCGGATATCCCCTATGTGGGTATTCCGGTTCCTTTTTTTTTCAATTTTTTTTCATTTTTTTTTTTACATTTTTTTTAGTCAAATCATCGTTCATTTCAAGCACACCTTGCTCCAAGATTTTCTCCGGATCTTCAAACGAACTCACAAGAGCATTTGCATAAGACTGCATTACTAAGATGACAAATGAGAAAAATTAAACCTAAACCGAAAATCTCAAAAACAACTTTTAGAGTGATTTCTTCACCTTCACGACTCTAGCAAACCTATCAAATAGGTTCATGCTGGCACCGATCGCTCCTCCGCCTCGCACCCGTTTCGCAGTCCTTACTCCTCTAAATTTCAAAGTGTCCACTGCGAGAATTAATAATAACAAATTAAAATTAGCTAAACTAATCACGCGCTAATTGTTGAGGTTAATTGAATTCGCTGAGAGAGTAACGATTGTGAGAAAACCTGGTCTGCCGAATATGTCATGTTCTATTATTCTTTCCTTTCCTCTTCTGCCAACAGCTTGTGTTGAACAATATTTTTTTTCCAATTAAACTTCAATTTGTCTCATTGATCTTCCCCATCTTTCTTTGATCATACTTTTTATGATATATAAAATTAAAAAAAAATCATCCTTTTAGTATTGACTTAATTATACTTTTTATCCCTTTATTTTCAACTTTATGAAGTGTTAACCCCCATTTTAAAACTCAGTTTCTTGTCCCCAAACTTTACTCCATTTGATATTTTTAAGGTCCCCTTCCACTTGGCTGCTTCATTAATGATGTGGCATAATCATTGCGCTGCCAGGTCACCTTGTTTTTTGTTCTTCTAAATAAGCAACGAGATCCTTGGACATATAGTTCCTTCATAATTTTGTAGTAACTCTTTTTGCTTGGTTATGCCACGTCATCAATGAAGCAGCCAAGTGGAGGGGGGCCTTTAAAATCCCAAGTGGAGCAACGATTGGGGACTGGAAACCTGAGTTTTAAAATAGAGGGCTAACACTTTAGAAAATTAAAAATAGAGGGACCAAAAGTGTAATTAAGCTTTAATATTTGATAGTAGATCTGGTGGATACTGTAAATATTAATGAGATGAAACTTGTGGTATTCCAAATATCAATTTTGATTATATTATTTTGGTGATTTTTGTAGGCAAAAATTTTAGAGTTGAAAGCTTCTTACTACCTCAAAGCTGGAGGTCATTTTGTTATTTCTATCAAGGTTTGTTTAAAAACCTTGTTTTCAGCTGGCTTGTTTTCTCTTAGTCCTTTTTTTAATGAGAAACACGTATAACAATTACCCAATTTCTATTGTTCTAAACATTAAGCATATAAATAATTTTTTATTTTTTATTTTTAATTTACCACATAAATTTTCAAAAAATATTTATGAAATCTTATTCTTGATTAATAAGAGAATTATGATTTATTAAAAATAAAAGTTCTATGTAAAAAGATTACATTATTTCTAAAAAAATAGAAAAATAAACTATTAAAGTGTTTAGCATATCTTACAGAATTTATCATGACAAAGAGAAAGTTGAAAAAAATACAAATTTATGGTGATTGATATATTAACTAAAAATTTAACTATCCAAAAATAAAATATAAAATTACTTTTTCTTCTTCTTGAATACATGATCTAGTATAAAATTGTTATGACCACAAACAAATGTTAGATTTTATTGTGAAATGACACTTAGTGACATCTTCAATTCATCTATCCATAGCCGAGATGACTCCTGCATTGGACGATGTGTCGTGTCTGCTTGATCTACCTACAAGTTGGTAACTTTTGGATCATACTCTGATGCATAGGGTTAAATCATAAGACATGTTGGTTGAGGAGTTATGAGCTTACCTTGGGGAGGTTGAAAAAAGATTATGCAGATCAGGGGATGTTATGCAAAGTTTAAATTATTACGAACATTGTACATGCATCACTCTACATCCTTTATGTCTCATCACAATAATGAAGAGTGCGTGTAGATTCACTATTTATGTACGGTTATGTTGTATCTAATTGACACAACTAGAGTATAACATATACTAACATTGCATACTCGAAGTACTTCACTAACAAAAAAAACTATCCATGAGTATTCTCAAAAAGTACTATGTCTTGGTTACTTATACTACCGCCGGCGAAAAGCGCATTCTGGACATAAACGAATTAGAAGAGCTTAGACAAGATGCTTACGAAAACGCTGGAATCTATAAAGAAAGAACGAAAAAATGGCATGATGAGCGCATATCTAGGAAAAGTTTTAACAAAGGAGATAAAGTGTTACTGTTTAACTCTAGGCTTAAATTATTTCCTGGAAAATTACGCTCTAGATGGTTGGTCCTTTTGAGGCTACTAACATTTTTCCGAGTTGAGCGATAGAAATTAGAGGAAAATCGGTTAAACCTTTTATCGTAAATGGGCAACGCCTTAAACATTATCATCGTCTCGAGACGATAAAAATGTACAAATTTTAAAACTTGACGAGCCACCCGCTCAATCTGAAAAATGAGTTTTGTTTAAACTGTCGAGCTTACGACATTAAACAAAGCGCTTTGTGGGAGGCAACCCACATTTTTCTTAATTTTTAGTTTTCTTAATTTTCTTAATCATTTAATTTTAATTTTAATTTTCTCAAATATCTTTTTTTTATCTTATTTTCAATTTTTATTTCATCCTTTGATTATAATAATAATTATTATCATTATAATTATTATTATAATTATTATTATAAAAATTTCACCTTTATATTTTTATTATTATTATTCATCCTTATCTCTTAATATTCTTATCTATCTTTTTATTTTTATTTTTATTTCATTTCTTTTTCATTTTCTTCTTCTTCGACATCTATCTATTTCTGACTTAATTTTCATATTTTTCAACTTAACTTACAGGCTAACTTAGTTACTAACTAATCACGATGCAAGAAGTTGATAATATGGAAGTGGTGTTCAGAGGTAAAGGTCGGGTAGGACGATATGCTAAGCTGGCCGAGAGAAGAATAGATTTATCTCTCTATCCTCACTGCCCCACTATGAAGACCTTAGGAATTGAGGAAAGTGTCATGTACCTACTGAACCAAATTGGTTGGATTGATTCTCACTTGCTACGAAGATTTAGCACTTACCGATGGCTCACTCTAGAGTTCTTAAGTTCACTCACTTATCTGCCAAATTGTGGACTAGGAATGAACAGAGGAGTAATCCTTTTCAAGCTTTTTGGACTTGAGTATCATTTTTGTATCTGTGAGTTTGCTGCTATGTTAGGACTTCCCAATGGATTGGATGCATTTACTGTAGTTCAAGAGGAACTTTTTGCATACCGTGAGCTCGAGCGCTTTTGGGGAAGTATTACTGGTGATGATGATCTTGAAGACCATGAATTTCAATCTGAGAATATTCATAATCCTTCTTTCAGATACTTCCATAAGATCTTAGCTCATTTTATTTTTGGTAAGCCTGCGAACATCACTAATGTTTCTAGAGAAGAGCTCTTCATCATGTTTTGTGCCTCTTAGAGTCGTCCGGTCAATGCTATTACTTTTATGCTAGCAAACTTCGAGCGTATCACGCAAGACGAACTTTCACCTATTTTGATCGGAGGTTTAGTCACCATGATCGCCAATGCTGTAGGACTTCGATAACTGCTCCTTGGATTGAAACCACTTGGTACTTATCACTCCATGGACATTGGTTTTTGTTTTAATAGAGGTATCATTGGAAATCTTGGTCCTGATCAATTTAAGCTTTTAATTGATAATCAAGCCTTGGATCAGTTCACCTTTCCAAATCCAAGGACGAGTGTGCATAACCCTGCGAATTGGCTCTATTATGGTTAGATTTCCGACAGAGAATCATCTCCAGAAACTCCACAAGCTTATGAACATTTTGATGATGACATGCCTGAAGCGGAGTCAGAATCTGAACCTGAAACTCCTCCTGGATATCATAACATAGGCCCTCCTGAGCAAGAAGATGAACCTGTACCTGAGTATGAACCTATGCCTGAGGATGAACCTGTTCCTGAATATGAACCTGAAACTCCTCGTGGTTTGCAAGAAGCCACTTCTGAAGACATGACCGAAGTTGAGCCTGAGCCACAAATCCTTTTCCTGCACCTCTAGCGCGTCCTGTTGCATCCACCAAATCAGCCGCTCTAAGAAACGCTCCGCCTCGCATAGATCATGCTTATCACCCGATTACTCATGGCCAAGCTATCGATGCACTGCAACATGAGCTACAACATATACGAGATGAAGTTCGATCTCTACAAATGCATTTCTTTAGATTCATGGACACTGTGAATGCACAGTTCGACGAGGTGTTCAAGCACCTTTACTCGATTGCTCCTCATATGCAAGATCAAAGGCGTGGTTAGAGATGTTGATCTTTAGAAGATTATTTTA
This sequence comes from Vicia villosa, assembly GCF_029867415.1. Taxonomy (NCBI): domain Eukaryota; kingdom Viridiplantae; phylum Streptophyta; class Magnoliopsida; order Fabales; family Fabaceae; genus Vicia; species Vicia villosa. The sequence continues at coordinate 325,231 of NW_026705694.1, forward strand.
GTTTTTAATTTTTAGATTTATTATTTATATTTCTACTTAAGTCTAGCATTTGTTTTTCTGCAATTTTAATTTTCCTGCTATGACAATCAGTACCTTAATCATAATGCAATCTATTTTCAGTACCTGACTATGTCTTTTTCTATTTTATGTTGTCATTTTAACTGCTATATTTAAGTAATTGCATAATCTATACCACATTATGTTACCTGTTGTTTCCTAATTAGATTGATATTACTGTGTCACACTGTTCTGTACTGTTTAAAATGCTTAATTATACTGACTGACACACATTCCCAGAAGCAGAAAGTGGACAAAACGTCTACATAGGGGTGGAGACGCCCGTCTCCCCTTTGTGGGACCTCGTTCCTACACACCTATGCTAGGAGACGTCCGTCTCCCATGATCTTCATGTGCTGCGAAGCAGCCCGCCCACCTGAGACGCTCGTCTCCCAAGGGGTGGCAGCTTGACTCTTTTTTTTTGCTGACCACGCGTGATTGACCACAATTTGAATTTTGAATTTCAAATTCATCTTTCAAAATTCTTCCATCTCTCCATTTAATCCTTTCATTAAAATCCCATAAACTTTACACATTCAATTCACTACTACACCATTCCTATTTTCTACTCTTTCAAACTTCTCCATTACCATAAATCATACTTATTACTCCCACCATTCAACTTCTACAAACCACCATATAAATTCACCTCACCACCACCCTCTTCTTCACAACCTTACCATTTTTATTCTCATCTTCCTCTTCCACAAATTTTATTCCTTTTTCCATAACCTATCCACCATGCCTCCACGAACAAACATTTGACAAGTGAGACCAGAGAGACCCCCTCCTGATTTATCTAGAATTTTCTTCAGAGAGAATGACGATGGAAATCAAGAAACGAAATATTTAGCTTTCTATACACGTTCAGTTGTCCCTATAAGATATGTAGGCACTGACTGTTTAGAAACATTGGGTTTAGCAGATGGTGTAAATCGCCTCCTCACAAAATCTAGCCTATTCCACCTCTGTACCGAATCTGCTCCAAATTTTAAACCACTCGTCTTAGAATTTCTGAGCTCCTTCAATTACAGCACTCCCACTGATCTACCATTCTTAACAGGCAACGTCCAATTCTGGATGTTCAATCGCGAATTTAATTTAGATCAAGATGAGGTGGCTGATTATTTGCATTTCTCTCGAGGTCCCAATGCTCATTATAGTATTTTTGAACAACTAGGCGGCAAACCTTGGGAACAACTTGGTTTCAACCTATGGCATAATTTAACTGGAGAACATGATACTGGTTGGAGGTATCTTTTTGCTTCTCACATTCAAAATCCTGCCATACGTTATTTTCAACGTATTTTGGGACATACTATCTTTGCAAGAACCAACAACCACAAAGTGAACCAGAATGAAGTATTTTTCTTATTCTGTGCGCTTCATAACCAGCGAATCAATGCTATCCCTTTCTTGCTTCAACATATCCAAGGATGCGTCAACTCCACCGCAACAAATCCACTAGGTTTTGGCGGTATAGTAACAACCTTAGCCCACTCCTTAGGCCTCGCTGATGAAATCCTTTCGCTCGCTCAATACATGATGCCAGCACAGCTCCTGGATCTTACATACTGCTGTGACTCACATATTGTGTCACCACGACCAGACGGTCGCCACACCCTGGTCGTCAACAAAACTTTGGTTCCTAATGTAATTTTACCGTGTCCTGAACAGATTAACATAAGATATGTTCAGCGTTGGCGTTTTATTTTTGAAGAACCTCAAGGAAACCAAGCTGAACCACATAATGAACCGGTAGATGAAATGGAACAAGAGTTTGACCAAGCAAATATTCCTTTTAATGATCCACAACCCGATGCTCATCAACCTCCTCAAAATAACCCTCCACCAATCACTCTCGACGCCATGTATGCTGCAATTCTACGTCAAGATCAACTTTTTCAAACTATGCAGACAAATCAAAATGAAACATTGAGGCTCGTTCGAGAAATACAACAAGAACAACACGACTACGCCGCTTGGACCAACCACCACTACCAAGAAATGTCCACCCAAATGGAGAACTTTAATGAAGAAATGCACGCTCTCAACCTTCATGTTGATGGCATGCCGGATAATAGGAGTCGACGTGTACGAACTCGAGGCGGAAGCAGTCCTCGCAGTCGCAACAATGAGGAGTGATTCTTATGCATTGAGGACACTGCAAATTCTAAGTGTGGGGGAGTCGTATTACTTTTAGTATTTTTATTTATTTCCTTTGTTGCAATATTCAATAAAAGCATATTTATGTGCCTTTAAGTCATATATGCATATTATCGTGTTTATTAGAATTCTTCCATTTTCTTGAGCCATAACAAAAATTTCAAACGATAAATGCATAACTTCACACGTTCGAAAATCATATCTGCTTGCTTATAAGATATATAGGAAACTAGAGTAGAATTCGAGACAATACTATTATCGTCTCAACACTATAAAAACCCCCAAGTATGCATTACCGGTTTGAGTACCCATTGTACCAAAACCATATACTTTAGTTTTGAAGTAACCCTTATTAGTTTATCCAACAGTCGGCACCGTCTTAAACACAAACTATGCAGAAAGACGATGAATATAAGTGTATGATCCACATATAATTCTTTATGCTTCATTGATATTGAGGATGTACCAATTAAGTCAGGTGACCCTCACCCGATCATTTAACCCAACAGTTACAGAACCTATTTTTGATAAAAAGAAACTCATTGTTGGTTGGTTCAGAAGTTATCTGGTACTGAACTTGGTAGGAAGGACTACGGTTCGATTCCCTGCAATCTGCAAATGAGCGTTAAAAGAGTAAACCACATAATTGTGCCAGAACTCCATGCTTAAGGATCATAGTCACTAACCGGCTGCTCTGCTATGTGCATGTAAAGATAATGGGCTTAATGTGATTGCGCGCGAATGAAACGGGTAAAACAAAACGACTAGAATAAGGCTAAGCTATAATAGCATGATTCGGATTGGTATGCATACAGGGAGTTGTTTAGTGTCGCTACTGTACTTTTATTATCGAGATTTATCTCATAGGTTTCCAACAAAAACACTTTGTAGCCAAGTACAACTCGAACGATGTGACGAACCTGCATTTAATTTTTATTGTCCAACTGTTTTCTTTCTGATTATTTGCTTGAGGACAAGCAAAGGTTCAAGTATAGGGGAGTTTGATAACACGAATTTATATGATATATTCAGCTTAATTTCCATAAATATTATTAGAATTTTCATTTAATTATGTCATTATATTCCGGTATTATGCGAGTATTTTCCATTGTTTCAGGTAATGCGTCTGTGCGAGCATATTTGTGAAAAGAAGAAGAAATAGAGCAAAATCGATCCATATTTATTCAAGAGAAGAAAAGAGAGGTGCTAAAGCAAGCTGGAGGTGCAAACATACAAGACCCAAAAGACAATAGTGGAAGACCAACCCACGTAGGAGCTGAAACTCCCACTACCAGCAGAGAGACGCCCGTCTCCAAGGGCCCACAAGCCAAACATGCCGCGAATGCAAGAGGAGACGCCCGTCTCCAACTTTCCTAAAAGTTCTCCACTTGAGACGCACGTCTCCAAGTGCTTAACAAGTCAAATTCAAAAGTGGAGACGCACGTCTCCAATTCGGTCTCAATAGGTTACTATTTTTCCGGAAGAAAAGGCACAGCGTGGGAGAAAAAAGGAACGTTACTATTCATCTATAAAAGGGAACTGATAATTCATTATCAGGGTCCGAAGTTTTCCACCAGAATTATTTTCTAGTTTTCAAGTTTTCTATTAATTTCTTTCCAGCATTTTACTTAGCATTTTTATTTTCTTTGTTCTTTTCTCACAACAATTTCTACGCCAGAAATTGTTGTGAACCTTTAACAGGTCTAACCTTACATTAGATTTAGTTTTTTTATTTCCTTGTTTAATTTACGCCGAATAATTTTCTGAAGAACGATCCAACCAACCTGTGGTGGAAGTTCAAGTACTCGAAGATTCAAGATTTTATTTCAGATTTACATTATTCAGGTTTCTATTTACCGCTTTAATTATTATTTCGTTGCATGATATATTGTATGCCAATTAATATGCCTAAAATTATGAACCGAATCTATTTATGTCTGGCTAATTTATTTAAGATATCGGTATGTAAAGTAATTTAACCGTAGGGATCTGAAATAAATTGGCCTAAATATGTTTTATTAAAAATCACTCATTTCTGGTTTTGTGTCTAATTTAATTTTCTAAAGTTATAAAATCAACAAAGCGGAAGTTTGAGATTTTAGAACTGATAAGGGTTAAAATTAATAGAGCGAGAGTTTGAGATCTTTAACTGGATAGTAGACATAGAACATCAGCTTTAAGGACAGCGAAAGCGTATTAAAACTAATTAGAATTTATTTATTTTCAAAAAGTGTTTTTAAACTCGACACGGGACAGCGAGAGCGTACGTTAGGGAATACTAGCATGATCCGAGTCAACAGAGCGAGAGTTTGAGACTAGGAGATTTAAGTAAATAACCTCTTCATGAAATGAGCATTTTATCAACTATGATGTTTTCAAAAAGCTTTTCTAAATCTAATGGGACAGCGAGAGCGTACGTTAAGAGTTATGATAGTAGTCTAAATCAACAGAGCGAGAGTTTGAGAGGTGGACTTTTAAATGACATATTTAATAGAGATTTTTGATTAAATGAGAACCATAGCCAATGGAACTTCGGATCACCTAAGTTAGACGAAATACATATTGATATCCGCTTAATATTATATTTCTCAGAATTAAGATTCTTAGCTTTCCTTTAGAGACAAACCGAGTATTAGTAGCCTTAGCTTTACATAGTAACCTTAGATAACGGTAGGTCGATTCATAGTCCCTGTGGATTCAATATCTTTTAAAACTACACGACACGACTGTGCACTTGCAGTCATCAAATTAATAGTTCCTCAGGGGGATCTTCCTAGGCTTTAGGCCATTGGACTTGCATTTTTTCCTACAATTGCACCCCTGATTACTCTTTTTAGCTCCTCGGTTTGGAGTTCTTGTTGATTTTTGTAAGCCCACTCACTTTTTTTTCTTCTTTTGTTTGTTTTTTACATATATATTTTTTTTAATGTTTTCTTTCTTTTGTGTTATTTTAAAATAGTTGTTGATTTTTATTTTAGCTTTATTTTAAAGTTGTTGTATTTGTTTTTGTTTTTTAATGTTTTATTTCTTTTGTGTTATTTTAAAATAGTTGTTGATTTTTATTTTAGTTTTTTTTATAATTTTTTTAAAATAATGATTTGATATATTTTGCGTTAAATATATTTTTGGTCTCTATAAATATTTCAAATTTGACTTTTAGTCTCTATAAAAGATGTCATATTTTAGTCCTTATAAAATTATTTTTCGTTTTCTACAAAGACTAAAACTACGTGCATAAATAATTTTGTAAGGACTAAAACATGACATTTTTTATAAGAACTAAAAGTCAAATTTAATAATTTTGTAGGGAACAAAACATATTGAAGTCTAATTTTCTTACATTATTTTTTCTCAGTTATCCGTATTTATATTATTATTTAACATTAGATTAATCTTTTGATTTATTATTGTTAGCTTAGAATTAATTCAAGAATAATTAGAAATTAAAATTAACCAATTTTTAAAAAGAACAAATATAGGCTTGATCCAACCTCAAACATTTTAAATCAAATTTAATTAAATGTAACACTAAAACAGTTGATCCAACGTCAAGTATCGCTTTTCTGGATTAATTCAAATGCTTTCATAATCAACCAAACACTTTATCCAACGTCAAGTCGTTTTACACGCAATAATCTTTTTTCTCAATAAATCTGAAAGACAAAGAACCGAAGGATGCACATCCTTTTAAAACCCTTGATAGTCGGGTGTTTGGTGCACACCTTGTTCAACCTAAAATACTCTAATTAAAATTAGAATAAAGGGACAATTGGATGCACATTCATTTGAAACCCGAATAAACGAGAGCTTGGTGTACACCTTGTTTAAACGTTTACTCATATTCCGCAAAGAATAATTTTCAAAAACATGGATGAAAGATGATAATTGGATGTGCATCCTTTTGAAACCTTGAGTAAACGAGCACTTGGTGTACACCTTGCTCAAACGGTTATCTGACTCCATATAAAATCAACCCAACATATAACACTTCTTTTTCGCCTTAGCAGGACTCCAAAACCCTTTTCAGAAATGTGTATGTTATATCCATTTTGACGCGAAACAGACAAACGCTTCAGCCTCCAAGAGTGAGCAACAAGCAAAGGTTTTACCACTCAAATGTGATTTAAGCATCACCCTCTAAAATCAACCAACAAACTTGTGGTGTTCTACCACGAACTACGAAGTAGTGATTTTCTCATTGCACATGAGAATACGTAGGCACATGACGCTAACAATCATTCACGAGACTAACTAAATGGGTCTCGTTGAGTACAATGGATGTGAGAGGTGCTAATACTTTTCCTTGCATAACTAACTCCCGAATCCTCTTTTGGTTGTGACGACCATTTTCTTTTCTTTCATGGGTTTTATCAATATTTTCTCTTTTCTTTTGAAATAAATAAAGTTCGATGGAGACTCTGTATTTCGAGCGTTCCTTACACTCTAGTATTTAGCGCCGCGACACTATGTACATAAAAATAAGTACAACTGATTACCTAATATGTTTATTATAAAAAAAACTAATGAAAGTTTAGTAGAAGATGTGGCAAATAAAGAAGAAAGGTTAATTGGGTCTTTTTCAAAAATATATTATTTTCTTATATAATAGATAACTCTATATTTAACAAGAACAAACAAGTAATTTGAGTACTGGTACAAACACCTATTTCTGACTCGATGTTTGAGTTATTAATTGAAGAGTCGTGTGTGTGTGGTCTAGTGTGAAGACTTGAGTTTTGAGAATATGTCTTTTTAAGGTCTTTGGTTTGAATCTTGTTGGATACAAATTACTTATTAAAAAAAAACTGAAGAGTTTTTTTACAATTTTTTTACTTTCCTTTCTCTTTCTCTGTCTTATAAAAAATGTTTTATTTATATTTTTGTTTCAAAATAGTTGTCTTTTTATAATAATAATTTAACATTTAGTAACTTTTATTATTATAATTTTTTTATTCTTTTATTTTATTAAACTATTCTATTAACTATAATTAATACAAATATTCTAATAAATTAATTAATTTTATTATTAAAACTAACATAATTAATTATTTTTTAAAAATGTGCCCGTATCTAAAATATGACACTTTTAGACACAAAGACAAAGGAGTATATGATTGGGACGAGCATGAAAGTATAATTGTTGGAAGAAGTTTTTGAATTAGATTTAGTCCAATACATTCTTTGTCTTTTGTATGCTCTATATCTTTAGGGCAGTGTTTTAAAAACCGAACCGGACATCAAATCGGTGAGGGTACTGAGTCACTAATTTATTGATCGAACCATTGGGTCACTGGTCGAACCGCATGACTGAACCGGATTAAATCGGATAACTCGGTTGAATAGATTGGTCCTTATAACAAAACTATATAGGTATAAAACATGTCGAGCATGATTCAGTCTCTACAATATATAACTGACACTTAAATTTTTAAAAAATATCATATCCTAAATAAATCTATAATTTCATAATTTAAATTCAAATTTTAAACATAACTATCACACATAATAAAATAGTACAAAATTACAAAGTTTATAATTTAATTGCAAAATAATCTAATTGAATAAATTATAATAAAATAACTTCATTGTCTAATAATAATAATAATAATAATAATAATAATATAGAAATGTTATTAAAATTTATTTAAATAGTCTAGCATGTTCTACCTCTAGTTAGCATTATCCCGACAAGTGTACCACTTATTAGTGGAAAACACGTCTCTTACGTCTATCAAACAAACCAATAATAAATTACTTTTCTTATTTGTCTATTTAATTTTATAATAATATAATAAGGATAATAATAATATTGGTTACTCTTGACTAAGTTTTGTTGTTTATATAAGCTCAATGTATGCCTATCATTTATCATATTGAAAGAGTATAATAGAAATACACTATAGTATTTTACACCAATGAATCATAGTTATTAAATTTTGTATAAATATTTGACTTTTTATTTAACCACAAATAAAATATCACTTACAAATAATTGTTATACATAATTGTGATACGCTAACCGTGTAAAATATTTTTATATTATAAAAAATAAATATTTATAATATACTAATGAGTTTGACAACAAAATAGTCTTTTGTATTTTTTATTCTACCTAAAATCATAGGTAAGGTTTTTTTCATTATTTGGAAATTTTAAACCAAAAAGGAAAAAAAAAAAAAACTATCCCCATAAAAATACGCCCAAAAAGATTCTTTTAAAAAAGTCCTTATTAAAATTTTGGAGATTATTAAACAAAAAAGAATATTCTTTTTTAAAATTTTCTTAAACCTTAGAACAGCCCAATCTTAACTTTTTTATTACAAAGAACAGCTAACCCTAAAAAGCCCAATCTGAGTCTCAAACAAACTGAAAAACAGTTTTATAATCTAAAAGAGAAGTTGAATTTCAATTTTCCAAAAGGAAACAACTTTTCCTTTTCTCTGCATCACTGAAATCTGTCTCCGACGCCGTATCTGGAGGAAAATCGTTAATCGGTTCTCCGGCAATGACGCCGGAAATCGGTTTCGGCGGTGCGAGGAAGGATGTTGTTATGATGCGGAGGTGGAAGAGAATGGATTGTTGCATAGATATCTGGAGGATCAACTTTTCCTTGTTCGATCGATGTATGAGTGTGGTGAAGATGAAGAATTTGATGAAGAAGATTCTAGAAACTTAGGTAGTAATAAAATTCCTTTGTTGAGATGATAAATTATTTAATTTTATTATGTTTATGTATATAGAAATTAAAAAATTGGTGATTTTGATTTTGATTTTAATTTCTTTGTTTTTGTTCTATTTGTATAGATGAAAGAAATTTGTATTGAGGTTTCCTGGTAGTGTTTTTTTTTTTAATCTTCGGTTTTTTTAATTTTTGGGATATTTTAATTCTTTAAATTTATTTATTTAATGTTACGACGTTTTTAGTAGTGTAAGTGTTCCGAACCCAAAATCAAATATTGTTCTGGTGATAAATAACACCCCTAAAAGTGATAAATAACACCCCTATCGGGTTAGGGGTGACCCCTATCGGGTTAGGGGTGACCCCTATCGGGTTAGGGGTGACCCCTATCGGGTTAGGGGTGACCCCTATCGGGTTAGGGGTGACCCCTATCGGGTTAGGGGTGACCCCTATCGGGTTAGGGGTGACCCCTATCGGGTTAGGGGTGACCCCTACCCCTATCGGGTTAGGGGTGACCCCTACCCCTATCGGGTTAGGGGTGACCCCTACCCCTATCGGGTTAGGGGTGACCCCTACCCCTATCGGGTTAGGGGTGACCCCTATCGGGTTAGGGGTGACCCCTATCGGGTTAGGGGTGACCCCTATCGGGTTAGGGGTGACCCCTATCGGGTTAGGGGTGACCCCTATCGGGTTAGGGGTGACCCCTATCGGGTTAGGGGTGACCCCTATCGGGTTAGGGGTGACCCCTATCGGGTTAGGGGTGACCCCTATCGGGTTAGGGGTGACCCCTATCGGGTTAGGGGTGACCCCTATCGGGTTAGGGGTGACCCCTATCGGGTTAGGGGTGACCCCTATCGGGTTAGGGGTGACCCCTATCGGGTTAGGGGTGACCCCTATATATGTCAAGTTTTAAAAAATATTATATTTAAGAAATAAAAATAATTTTATAGATAAAAATGGGATTAAAATTATAATCTCAGAAATCTTATTTTTAGGAATGTTAATGTCGGAAATTTTATTTCCATCTTTTTGAGGGATTAAAAATATAAACAAATATGTTAAAATAATATAAAAGTAGGTAGTTATAGTTAGTTATTTTTTTATTTGCATGGGAATAAAATGTAGGATTCCCAACCTCACATTTAGGGGAATACAATTTGTATCTATCAAACAAACATCCCTCCTAAATTATTTTTTTATTATTAATCAATAAAAAATTTATGTTCCATCAAATTATATTTTTGATTTTTAAATATTTATATAAAATAAAAGGAAAAAAGGATATGCATTGACAGTGTAAAATAATTTTTTCAACCAATGACGATCATGAATCAGGACAAGTCTGCTGAAAATTTTTTAAAAAAACTTGTATGACATGACAGAACGTTATATTCTAATTGGATGACAGTGTAATTTTTTTTTTTACATTAGGAGTGCATAACCATTAAACTCTAATAAATTAATCTATATATACACAAAAATATATAAACAACAAAACTGACTCAAGAGTTACAAATATCTACAATATAAAAAAATTAAATGATTTGATAAAAGACCAAATTACCCTGTTATGCCTACAAGCTTCCACGTGGACTATCTTAAAAGCTTTCTTTCATTTTTTTTAAATATTTCCTTCTTACCTATCTATCAATTCACACTTTTTTTTTGTGAGACACATCAATTAACACTTTTTTTCCTTCCTTTCTTCCATTACTTTCTAGAATCAACATATATTTAATATCATCATACAAAATATTTACACAATTACCAAATATTATATATATATATATATATATATATATATATATATATATATATATATATATATATATATATATATATATATATATATATATATATATATATATATAATGAGAGTGACAAGTAATGCTTTTAACAACAAAATTATAATTTTTTAAAGAAAAACAAAATCATAATCAATATTAAGTTTTAGATTTACATTATTATTATTATTATTTGGTAAAATGAAGTAATATTTACTCATTATTACAACTTTTAAATTAATATACTACTAAATAACGGTGGCTTCTAAGGTGAGAGATCATTCAAGTGCCTCATCATGTACCATTCAATTTGACCATTAAATTTAAAATAAGTTTATATAATCTTATTTGTGGATGTCACACTAGATTCCTATTTTCTCTTTCTCTCTCTAATATCATTCTTTCCACTACCTCCGCATCATTCATTAGTATTTAACATAAAAGCTATTAACTAAAGAATGAACGAATTGAAAAAAATATTTTGTTTAATTAATTAATAATAAGACATGAAGTTATTGATCAAAATATTTTTTATTAATTAACTAAAGGAGTAAAATGTATAGTTACGAAAAAAGTTGTTGACATTATTCTAGAACTTTACCCACTTACACATTGAATTTAACAGAGAAATTGCAATTAAAATTAATCCCTCATATACGAATAAAAGCCTCAAAATTTTATCTTCCTCTCATTGTTAGAATAAATGAATTTTGCACACTTTATTTTCATCTGTATTTTCTGCTAAAATTATGTTGATAACTAAGTTTTAAATATAAATTTTCTCAGTCCTAATGTTTTTAACCATAAAAACCTTATAAATTATGAATAAAATTCATGATTAATTTATGGTTTGAATTTTGATTCTATTATAGTTATAAATTTGATGTTTGTAAACATTCTTTTTTATTATTAATTTAATTTTTAACAATTATATTTTACAGTTTTTTTTTTTGCATGAGAGATGGTAAGATGAAGAAGAAGTTGGATATTATTGTACGTGGAAATTAACACATACTCTTAGTTTTATTTTTAATCAATCTAAACCGTTTATTAAATTTAACCGTTTCTTTTAAATGACACATCGGTGAGTCATTTAGTTAATACCTCATGTTAGATATTAACCTAAAAAACTATCGTCTTTATGTTAGTCTTAAAAAAAGTTTAAATTGAAATTCATATACCAAAAAATGTAATATATTTTTATTAGAGATTAGAAAAAACAAACATTACTTTATAAATTTTTAAATAATTTTATTATAAATATTTAATAATTTAATATAATATGAAATTAGATTTTGATGGTTATTAATAATTTAATATAATTTAAAAAAGACTATTGATTAAATTTTGGATCTGGAACCAATAATTGATCTATTGAATATTAATGGAAACATGAAGTTACAGATTAAAATATTTAATATTAACGGGAACATGGAGTTACTGATCAAAATATTTAATATTAACGTGTACCTGAAGTTACTTATTAAAACATTTAATATTAACACAACCATAAAGTTACTGATCAAAATATTGAATATTAATTAGAACATAAAGTTACTGATCAAAATATTGAATATTAACATGAACATGAAGTTACTAATCAAAATATTGAATATTTTTTCACGGGTACATGAAGTTATTGATCAAAATATTGATTAATAACAAGACATGAAGTTACTGATCAAAATATTTTTTATTAATTATACAATCATTATTATTTTTTCACGGGTAACTAGATATTTTCTATTAAAAAATACATATTTGAAATAAATGTGCGTCCCGTACTAGAACCCGTACATCAAATTTGTTTTTATTAATTATACATTGAATTATTATTTTTTCACAGGTACCTGACATTTTTCTATTAAAAATATACATCTGAAACTTATGTGTGTACCATACCAGAATCCGTGCATCAATTTTTTTTAATTAATTATACATTCAATTATAATTTTTTCACAAGTACTAGACATTTTTCTATTAAAAAAATATACATCTGAAACAAATACGCGTCCCGTACCAGAACCCGTGTATCAAAATATTTTTTTATTAATTATACATTAAATTATTATTTTTTCCAGAGGTACCATACATTTTTCTATTAAAAAACATACATATGAAACAAATGTGTGTCCCGTACATCAAAATATAATTTTAAAAATTATATACTAAATTATTATTTTTTCATTGATATCAGACATTTTCTATTAAAAAATATACATTTGAAACAAATGCGCGTCCCGTACCAAAATCCGTGCGAACGCACATGTTTGTTACTAATTATTACTATAAAATTAAATAAATAAAATAGTTAGCTTGTTTGTTTGATAACGTAAGAGACGTGTGTTCGCATTAATAAGAGGTACACTTGTTGGAAATAATGCTAGAATAGGCTAGACTATTTTAATAAGGGTCATGCTAACATGTGCCCTTAGGGCACATGTTAAGGATACTATAATTAGAAAAAATTAAATATAATTAAATGCAATAAAGTCATATTTAAAGTTTCGATACATTGAATGCACGCATTTCAAGAAAATATTTCTATAAATATCTCATTAACTTGTGCCCTTGGGGCACATGTTAGCTTTTCCCTTTTAATAATATTTTAATATTATTACTATTTGTCAGAAATTCTATTAAATAAATTTTTTACATAGCTTATAATTTATAATTGATAGTTGATAATTTATAGTTCATAAACTAATTAAAATATTTGATAAAATTAATAATTCAATTAATTGATCAATTAAAATGATATAATTTTTTTTTATAAGATTGGTTTATTTTAAATTAGAATAAAATATATAGAGTTTGAAAAATAAATTATGAACTAGTAAAATAAGTTATAAGTTCGTGATGAAAAAACAATTATTAAATGTATCTTTTATTGTCATGTGAGTTTATAAGTTGTAAACTCAAAAATTACTCGGGGAATAGTATCATATATATTTAATTTAGTTTTTAAAACATTTTTAAGTAGTTAAATTTTTTACAACTTTAATAATTTGTACCTATTAATTTATATTTTTTCCTATGTATGTTTATTATTAAGAAATGTTGATATTCCTTAAAATTTTAAAATTTTAAGTTTTTATATAAATTTATGTATTCAATTATTCGAAAATAAAAGGTAGAAATATTGTTTTTATAAAAGAATTTCAATAGCGGTAATATCCAATGTATTTTATAAAAGAAATGATGACTTATATATTTATTAGTTTTTTCTTTTTAAAAAATTCCTAAAGAGTACTCTTATGACATCTTAATTGTTGAAATATTGTTTCTTTTCTTGTTGCTTAATTTAAAAGATTTTATTTCATGTAAAATAGAAAAGGTAAAAATAGGAAATTTCTTATGATTAATATCTGTTGGAATTAAACCTAAAACTTTGAGTAATTCTTTATCGCTACACAATGACAATGAAAGAAATAAGAAAGAAAATTTGGGAAGAAAGGTGAATTAGGATTTGAAAAAAATAAGGGGAGGAAGAAGAATGTTTTATGCGGAGTTTCTCTTTGCCTATAATTTGTGGAAAATCTTATTCACTTTGCAGCTGCAAAATTATGTGAATGTAAGTCTCATTACAAAATAGGGGTTACTCCTTCTATTTATAATTTCAGGTTGCTTTCTCCCTAAGTCAAAGTCCAAAACTACAAAAAGCCCAAAATACATAATTCTGCTAACACTACAAAATTAGACCTGAGCCGATATACCTATCGAGGCAACTCCTTTGATATTTCGACACACACTAGGCTAGACTGTTTTGACACAACCTTCCTTCTGTCGAGCAACCTGCTTCGACACACACTAGGCTAGACTGTTTTGACACAACCTTCCTTCTGTCGAGCAACCTGCTTCGACACAAGGAATTACAATTTAACAAACCACCTAATTCATTGTGTCAAAGCTATCTACATTCATCATAGCTCTTAGTTTTCTGAATACTTCGACCTGCACACCCTTCGTCATGATGTTTGCAATATGATTCTCAGTTCTGCAGTGTTCCAGATTTATCTCTCCTCTAGCCACATGCTCTAAAAAATAATGGAACCTCATTTCGATGTGCTTGCTTCTACCATGTGCTATCGGTTCTTCGCCAGATTGATAGCTGACATACTGTCGATCTTCATGGTAATTGCTCCACGATCTTCTGTTGTAATCTCTTCGATCAGATTCACCATCCATGTTGCTTGACAAGCACAAAGAGAAGCAGTTATGTACGCTGCTTCACACGACATAGTGCCACTACTGATTCTTTTCTCGAACTTCAAGCAACCGGTACTCCACCTAGCATAAACACATAACCAGTTGTGGATTTTCGATCCTTAACATCACTACACCAACTTGAGTCGGTGTAACCCAGTAACTTGAATTATTTTCCTTTATCAGCTGCAGGAAACAAAATTTCATGGTAGAGAATTCCTTTATGATACCTTAGTATCCTCCCCGTCGCTGTTAGGCGTGATACCTTTGACTTCTGCATGAATATACTCACCATACCCACACTGTATGCTAAGTAAGGCCTTGTGCGACAAAGATATCTCAATGACCTAATAGGTCTTCTGTATCGGGTTGGGTCAAATTGCATTATTGGTTTTGCAGGTGTTGAAGTCAAATTGCATTCTTCCATCTCAAACCTCTACTACTCTTGCATATCTTATTTGATGCATCATCACACCTCTAAGGAAATATGAAATATCGCCCAAATCAGAAATTTCGAGTTCCTTGCTAAGATCACCTTTGTAGTCTTCGATCTCTTTCTTGCAGCTAACCTGATTGTTTCGATCTTGGTAACAAGTGCAAAAACTTCACCGAAGTCGATTCCTTCCTTCTGAAGAAATTTTTTCGCCACAAGCCTTGCCTTATGTCAAGTCACTTCCCGTATGGGATTACACTTAACCTTGTATACCCACTTCACATCAATTTCCTTCTTGCCTTGAGGCAATTCGACAAGTGACCAAGTGTTGTTGTCTTCGATGGACTTCAGTTATTCATTCATTGCTTTTATCCATTTCGAATCCTTCATTGCCTCAACTACATTGACGGGTTCACATCTGCGTAAAAAACATAGTGTACCAGCTCCCCATCATCTTTGACTACATCATCTGATGTAATCACACCTTCTTGCAACCTTGCAGGCATATGTGTAGTTCTTTGAGGTCTGCTTGGACCTACATTACCTCTAACTTCTTCCCTTTCGACTTTAGTTGCTAGTTCTTCACACAAGATTCTCACTGAATCCTTCTTGACATTCTCAGTACAATCCTATTCTTTAATCTCATTTATGATCACGTTCCTGCTGATGACGACTTGCTTGTTCACTAGATCGAACAACTTGTATCCTCCAGTCGAATGATATCCTATTAGGATCATTTAACTCGACTTGTCATCAAGTTTTCTTCTCAATTAACCCGGGACATGTCTATATGCTCTAGATCCAGATACCTTCAAATGACTCAAGCTAGGCTTCACACCAGACCAACATTCTTCAAGTGTAATTCCTTCTAGCTTCTTTTTCGGACATCTGTTCAAAATGTATGTTGCAGTCGACACCACTTCACCCCAAAACTCTTTAGGTAAATGCTTGTCTTTCAACATATTTCTCACCATATTCATGATGGTTCGATTCTTCCTTTTTGCAATTCCATTATGTTGTGGAGTATAGAATGACACCACCTCATGCACAATCCCTTATTTCTCACATAACATGTCAAAGTCTTTTGACACATATTCTCCACCACCATTAGTCCTCAGAACCTTGATCTTTCACCCACTTTGCCTTTCGACCATAAATTTGAACTTGGAAAATACCTCGATCACTTCACTTTTCTTGATCAGGTAAGTCCATAATTTTCAACTGAAATCGCCTATGAATATAACAAAGTATTTGTTTCCTCTATTCGAATCGACCTAAATTGAACTACATACATCAGAGTATATAACTACAAGGATTGCCTTCGACTTGCTTCCTGCATCATTGCTGAAGTTGTTCTTTTGCTACTTCACCTGCACACATTCCTCACACACTTCTCTTGGAATATCGATTTCTGGTAATCCTGAAACCATATTTCTTCTTTTCAACTCTCTCATGTAATTGAAGTTGAGATGGCCTAGTCGATAGTGCCATATCCATTCATCTATACTAGCTTCAGTTGCAAGACACTTGTGCTCCATCACATTAAATTCACTCCTAAAGGTTCTATTCTGAGACATGATGCAAGTTCTTAGATCAAGGTTCAAGTTCATTGAATAACGATTTAAGCTTTAGAATGATGGGTCATCATGAGGGGAAGCATCCACATCGGATCAAAGACTCACCCAAACTAGTGATGGGTCATCAGTCATCACGAGGAAAAACATCCACATTGCATCAATGACTCATCCAAACAAGTTAGAGAGACACCACATATATTAAAATATAAGAGATTTAAACAGTAGAAAATATAAAATGTTGTTATAAACTCTAAATGTTACATTTTATAATCTTTTATAATAATTGAAGAAATGCTATACGTTTTATTTCACTCCTTGCAAACATCACATCAAGAACCGCTATCTAACTAAGACAGTTTCTTTTCCTCAATCCGTAAACTTCTCATAGTTGAGTTTTATTTCATCATGCAACGACAACGAAGAGAGAAAAGCCCTGGCTTAAAGATCCTCTGGATTTGGACATTCGGAACCGCTGCTAGTACCTTTCTTTTCATCTCACCAAAAAGTAAATTATCATCTTCTGCAAATTACTAACGTACTTTTTTTTCTTCTTGTTGCAGTACTTATTGCGAATGTGATGAGAACCGGAATACGGGACTTTCAAACTGCTATGAAAGCTGAAGAACAAGAACAACAGCAACAGCAACGGAATGATTCGGGAATGGTTATTGATTCTCGTGGTTCTGAGGAGAGGATAATTGAAGACTAATCTTGATGTTTACTGTCTTTTTGTTTTGGGGTTGTGTTTGAATTTGTTGAGGATAAATGTGCACGCAAAGTGTTTGATGAATGTCCTAGGTGAAAACTTTACTTGAGTCTTGGAAGTAGGAAGTTGAAGTTTATGTTAGTGGTTATTGTTAATTTCTCTTATGCTGTTCTGAATTTTTAATAATATTTATTTACTTTCAAATTCATCATGGAATCATGGAATACTGGAGAACATTTAGATGATATGAAGAGATACTCTTAACCAGATGTCTGCAATGGGCACACAACAGAAACAAAGAAAGATGAACCAAATTATAATTTTACTGTTTTAATATCATTTTGGAATGTTTATTATATGAAAGCTAAGTTGACAAGAAGGCTGATGATCAGACATTAGATAATAGTTTTATAATATCAATGATCAAATTAGATATTCACTCAGCAATTACTATTTTGAAAATTAGAATGGTGTTTAATACATTATAGGTTTTCAATTAAAATAGAATGTGGTGAAGAGTATGTGTATTGGGTGTTTTAATAATCAAGAATCAAGTTATGAGAAATTGGGTGATGCATTGACAGTATAAAATATTTTTACACTGTCAACCAATCACCACCATGTATCCAATTAAACCATTGTTTTGTTTAAAAAATAATTTAATATCATGGCAAATTGATGATTTTCTATTGGATGACAGTGTAAAATTATTTTACACTGTCAGTGCACTACCTTTTAACTCATCAATGTAATACCCCACAATATCCTATCTAGAATCGTATTACGTAAAGCGTTAAAAATTTGGTATTGAAACAAACATTATCTAATGATATTCAAAATTGTATTACATCAAAATACATAATACGTAAGATTTAATACGTCAAATGTCTGATCATCATCCTTCTTGTCAATTCTCTATCTCCTACAGCTTACCTGAAAACAACAACATAATTAGGGTGAGATTACTAAATCTCCGTGGAGTTCTCTATCTTATTGGTTCACTCGGCTCTACACGGTTCCCATACGACATATTGATTTAGAGATCATTCATTTCCATTTTACGTGTATACAATCACGCGACGGATCGAGAAAGAGAATCCACAAAATCTCGCATCGTATGGGAACATAACGATGTTGGGTCCAAAGAACCCCAATAGTCTACATAACCCGGAAAACCAACAACGAAACATCTTTCCCTGGCCGATCTCATCACTAGGACTATGGACACGGGTCACAAATGTTTTCGCCTACAACAAAGCACATTTTCCTGGTTGATCCCATCTCTAGGACTATGGACATGGGTCACAAATGTTCCCGCTAACATCAGAGCATCTTTCCTTGGCTGATCCCACGTCTGGGACTATGGACACGGGTCACGAATATCTCCGATTAGTGAGGAGTGTCTTTCTCCGGCAAACGCCTCTTACATGAGCTAAGACACGAGTCACGAACTCCTACATTAGACGAAATTCTTTCCTCGACAAGCACCTTTTACATGGGCTGAGACAGGGGTTACGGACGTCCATCCCAGATGGATCATCTTTCCCCATCAAGCACCACTTACATGGGTCGAGACATGGGTAACATAAATCCATCTTTTGGCAACTCGTCTTTCTCGACTACTACTTTACATAAGCCTCGAACACAGGACAAGTACGAATAGGGGTTTTCTCGATTACATTACTACTCTCGACAATCACATTGATGTGCTATTTCCCATACAAGTCCAACTAGGCTCACCATGAGTCCATCGTTCTACTTCCATGCCAATTAGGGCATTCTCGGAGATAAAACAATTCATTTCTAGTGACTACTCATTCGCAGATGCTCACTGAGGTACCATTCCATATTCGAGTATCACAATCTAGGTTAACTTATTACAGCCTAAGGTTACTCACATTCACTTTTGAAACCAACTAGGGTTTCCCCATCACAGCTAAATCAATCAAGATTCTGGTATGATCATCACCCAATTAGGGTTTTTGCAATAATTTGGCCAATTAGGGATTGATCTATGTGCATTCCATTTTGTTACCATCTCAAGCTATTATCATTCCAATCATAAGAATATGGGCCCGATTGTTTTGCATTTTTTTAAAAATGATTTTTATAGTGTTATATAATTTTGTGAAAAAAAATTTTACAACGAAACTTTTTATAAAAGGTTCAAATGAAAATTTTGTTTGAATAGTTATTCTTGAAATGTGATTTTAGATATTTCATTTATTTATGGGGAAAAAATTTGGATATCAAAATTTCAAAAAATCACTTAATTTTGAAGCTATTTCAAATAGATTTTTATAAAAATCATTTTTGAAATACAACTTTTTGAAAAAATTACGATTTTGACTAACTTGTGTTCTTCAATAATGTATGTTTATGTTATAGGATGTCAAAATTATTGTTTCATTTTAGAAAAAACTACTATAAAATAAGTTGTAATATTTTGAAAAACGGTTTTGAAAAATCTATTTTCAAAAATACAAAGAAAAAATCCAATTTTTTAAAGGTGAAACAATTAGACCCTATAGCATATTACATGATATACATCATGTACATGAACACACAAGTCAACCATTGCATAAACATGATCAAAAGGGTGAAGATATGAAAAAAATATAGGGCATCAATCGATTTACTTCGAGGGTAAATCGATTTACTCCTTCTTTGCCATGATAAAATTGAAAATATGGGCAAGTAAGTCGATTTACATATGAGGATAAATCGATTTACTCCCTCTTTGCCATGAAAAATCAAAATTTTAGGCAAATAATTAGATTTACCTATGAGGGTAAATCGATTTACTTTTGGGATTTCTATCATTTCTTCAAATCTTCACATGATCAATCGATTTACTCGTCATTTGAATTGATTTACACCTGCAAAATTTCCATAAATCCTAATTGTAACCCTATTTTTCATCAATCAAAGCATCTGAAAGCATCCCTAAGCATGCTCTAACATATAAGAATTCATTCCACGCCCTAAATCAGAACATGCAACACACACAAACATTTATGTAATTACATCATCACTCATGGACATGTGAGGATCATTTCAACATATATCAATCTCTAATACATGCATCACTACAATGTATAACTTGGATTTTGGGATATAATGATGAAGATTATGAACTTGGATGATCCTTTGATGCAACCTTGATCAAGCTTTCACTCTAAAGTAAAATCATTGTATTCTTCATCTAAGCAACTCCAATATTCACATGCAATAGAGGCTTGATCCAATCTCTCATTCTTCCCCCGATTTCATCCCCTTTTCTCTAGCTGTCTCTTATTTTGATTTCTCTTAGTTCTAGAGTGAGAATAGAAGATGACTTATGATCTTTCTGCCTTCTAACTTTATGTTTATCCTTTACCAAAATACCCTTGGTACTTATCCAAAATTAGTAATGATTACCATCCCTTACTATTTATTTGTGGATTAAAGCTTATTCTGATACTCCTAAGTTTCTCTATTAGATGCTAATAATGAGGCTCGTAAAGAAATTTAGAGTATTACATCCTCCCCCTTAAATTAAAATTCTTCCTCAAATTTCTTCTGACCAACATGGTGAAAACACTTCTTACATTACCTCCTTTAGCGAACACGCGACTCCGTCTTGATGCGACTCTTCGCCAATTACACAACTTCTTGCTATACTCGAGCTTCCAGTGCTTCCTCATAGGAAACCTTAACTTTTCACGATTTCTTGAATCCTTAGTCAAATGATCCTTCAATTTCTGATCCTTGAGTAACACCTAACTTTTCTACAACTTACCTTTTTTGATGCGCCACTCAGATTTGCTTGGTCATGGATTTTTTTGGAGTCAGCGACCTCTGCTTCCTTGCATTGAATTAACAAAGCTCCATAAATCACTGCACCTATTCTGGTTAGATAGCCAACGCTCTCAAATTTTGTGTTGCAGAACAATGATCCCTTATTTACAAGTTATATCAGTAAAAACTCCTTCTATAAATTCTCCAACATTTGATATTGACCTTACAATCTAGCTATTGATAATCTTAATATACTTCACTTGACCTACTACTGCATACTAAAGCACACATTCACCTGATGCCTTGCCTCGTCTGCACAACTCCAATAAGATATCACCCACTTGGAGCAGAAGTGTCTTACATCAATTCCTAGGAGCATCCATATCTCAAATTCTCCCTGAACACCTTACTTAGCAATTCAATCTAACACTTTCCATTGCACTAAGTTGATTCAATCGGGTGTATAACACGTCGGATTCACAGGCACTACTTGTTGGCTTACATGAATCCATAGGGAAATCCACATTTTCTCCTTTAGAGCGTATACCGCCAAAAACAACAATAACACTTTATTTAAATCCATTCATAGAATAACTTTCTCACAGATGCACAAATGTTGAGAATTGGACAAACACCCGCCAAATTGATAGATATGCACGAGTCACACGTAATCCCAAAATTATGCGTCTACAATTGAAACACCTTGAGCTTCATTGGACAATGAGAAGTCCCTAAGAGTATAACTCCTAAATTACTCACACGACTACGACCACTCAGGGTCCCCTCGTATGAATAGAATTAGAACATGGTCTTTCCCACGACCATCCCACAAGAGCTAGCTATGCATAGACCCTTACATATAAAATGAGCCGAGAAGGTAACCCTCCTCTGCAGCTCATAGACCATGGACTGCACAGGTAGTTCTCGACTAACTAGTATAACGTGTAGATCAATGATTGTTCTGTTATATCTCATGGGAATTTTAGCTCGTGTTTTTACGAGTATTATATCTCATGGGAAGTTTAGGAACATTTTATTCCCACTTTGGCTTGGGAGGATAACTTATGTATCTTGTCCTTAGGGTATGGTAGCATTGTATACATATGATACCACTCACATGGGGTCTACCTGCAAGGCCATGTATCTGAGTGAATTGTCCAAATTTCATACTATGAATATCCACTCATACCTTATCGAAACACCGACAAGATATTGAACCAATCTCCTCAAGATCACCACTCGATAAGTCTCTTCCAAGTTCAATCGTTATGGCTCTCATTAGTCATAAGAGTGGCACGTCCAATACTTACTCACACTAGGTACAATTCATATAGGTTGACTCCTCAAGCGTCTAGCTTCCTTGATATCTCTACATGTGATCGACAATGCAATACACCCATAGGAATTTCAATGTAAATTATATCCCTCTGACTTGCATTACTTGGTTCCAACAATGTGTGAAGACTAGAAGAAAATTGCATTTTAGCGTCGACAAAAAGCCCTCACTAAATAGCAAAAAAAATGTTAGCGTCAGGTCGGGCCGGACACCTCAAAATCGGAAGCAAAGTTTAGGAACGTGGGGGCGTCAAAGTTGGGGCGTCGCTATAGTTTTATTTTAATTTTAATAATTTATAAATGTTGAAGATTAAAGGTATTTTAGAAATATAAATAATGCAAAACAAAAAGATATAAAGAAAATATTTAGGAAAGTGTAATAATAAATATTTTTAATTTTATTTAATTTATAAAATAAATAAATAAGAGGCAAAAGAAATTTTGGTGGGAAATGTCAATTTTTTCGCACCAATATAGCATCGGTCAGAGCCTACGCTAGCGTAATAAAATAAATAAATAAATGGAAAATAGTTAAGGTCAGCTTGATGCGACGCTAACTTGTTTATGAAAAAAAGGAGATACAATATTTACGGAAAAAGAGGGAAATGAATTTTTTTTGCTCCAATTCAATACTGTACTAAATAACTTACCATCGGCTCAAAGCGACGCTAAACCTTTTTCGACTATAAACTAAATATAAAGAATATTATGTGGTTTGCTGGGCATATTAGCGTAAGCTATGGCCGATGCTAAAGTTAAAGACATATTGTAAAATAAAAAACAAATGAAAAAAAGCTATTAAGGACTGCTATTATTGACGTAAAGTTGGTGCTATTAGCGTCGGAGTTGGGGTTGGCGCTAAATTATTGTAGCAAAAAATTGATTTTCTTATAGTGAAATGTCATGCTCTGTCTCATACGACCCAATTACTACTACGAAAGATAAACAACAAAAACTCCCAAATAAGCCTCTTTTACACTTGAGAACCAAATAATACGCACTCACGATGAGTAGGGCTGTTTTCTGTCCGGTCCGGTCCGGGTATTTGCTATCCCGAGAGCCGGACCGAAATAGTATCGGGTAAATCCGGACCGGACCGAAATAATGATGGACCAATTTTTTAGACCGAAACTGGACCGTTACTTCGGATATCCGACAAAAGTATCCAATGAATATCCAATATAGTATCCATTTGTGGTATCGGATAAAAAAATTACCCATTCCCGGACCGAATAACATTTGGTCGGTCCAATGGACCGGTTTCCGGTCCGGTTCTCGGATCCTATGGACCAAATACAGCCCTAACGACGAGCCTTGACATTTCCATATACTTACCGACTTAGATTCCCTTCCGAACTTGTCATCCATGATATGCTTCATCCCACGGAAGTTACGTTTCTGGAAGAATCACAACTGGTAACCTTTGCCACCTACTTACGACTTCATGCGACGTAGTCCCCTTCACGTACAGGGTTAATCCCATACCCAAGCTTGGATCGCTCTTAGTTATTCGCCACATACTCGGAATCCCATAACACAAAACATGCTTGCTCGAATAAATGAGTGTGGTAATCCACAACTACAATAACAAAAGGTAGCCAAGATACTACTATCACACGCCTTCCTAGCACTCAAGGCATAGCTCCCTCCACTTCACCTGGGCAACACAACAATCCCGTGACAGCTCTCCACAAGAATTGAATTTATGCTAGGCTACATTGAACATGATTTCCTTTCTAAGATTAAGAACAATTTGGTCTATCTTCTATCCTTCGTTGGGTGCATAGACGACTCACTTGGAGTAAGCAATCATGCCATCCAACTTTCCTGCCTACTCCACCAACGACATAGACCCTTGTCGATGTTACTGAATTTCAATACCTCTCGAGTATTTAAACTATTAGGAAGGTATCTCTCCAAACATACCTCCTTGAAGTACTTCCATTCCTTCGATATTCTCTGGGTGGTCGTTATGCAGAGAAGTCGGTACACCGCCTTGCTGTTAAGCTTTGTAGCATATGAGCAGAAAAAGCTAGCTCATCCATGATCCCACTTGTCACTACATGGAATTACTTGCAAGACTAGTTCCATCCCAGTGGGCCAATCTTATGCTACTAAAGGTTTAGACTTCTTCCGATTTCAAGTGAATCCATCTGACAAAAACCCTTAAAATTCTTACCCCTCTTGTTCCACCAGATAGCTCGAACTGTGCACTACCTTGCACTTTCTGTATCACCTGAATCACAAGCTTTTACTTATGTCGCTAGTGCATCAATCGAAACCATCGGTTCTCCTTACTTCTGAACTCTTGGCTTAGCCCTACCCTTTGAGCATAAGCAGTACTAGACATTCAGAGTCCCCGTGGTCGCTTAGCCATGATCCCACTTGTCACACGTATAATTAGGTTGATCAGACCCAATACTATATACCATGACATTTAGAATCACGGTGGAAATGAACACACATGAGGAAGAACGAATTGACTAATGATGTCTCATGACTGAACCAAACCTTTAAAAATTTTGCAGTAATTTATTCAAACATAAAGCATTTTACCTTTTAACTCACTTTTAACCAGAATTAATTTATTCAAAATTAATTTTCTTAACCATAGAACCAAACACGCACTAAAGTAAGTTGATGTTAAAGTGATTTTGCTTTAATACATTAATGTTAAAATGAGTTAAACAGTTAAATTCAAAAATTACAAATTTTAAGTTCAAATAAAACTTATTTTAAAAGTTATGATCAATTTTACTTTTTGATGAATTAAACATATCAAAATTACCACTTTCAAAATAAAAACAAAACATACACTAATTATTTTCAAATATGAAAATGTTAATAATTAATTTTAATATTATATTTTTTTAGACTAAATTGGGCCACATGTCAATTTTGATGAACTAAAAATAAAACTGTAATTAGAGGGTAATTTTGACATGTTTAAAATAGTGGGATTGTTTATTACACTTCATGTTTTACTCCACTCGAAAAATTTTCAAAAATACTCTTAGAATTTAGATTTTTAAATTCAAATACACTAAATACTAAACAAGCTTTCTCAGAAATATGCCAAAGAAAGTGTTAAAAAAATATGGATTCCAGAAGTTGGATTAGTAAGTAGGGGTGAAAATAGGCCAGACCAATTAACAGGGACTTACGGCCTAGCCTTCATAAGCTCATGTCAGGCAAGACTTTTTTTAAATAGAAAATGTCTAGGCTTGTTTATAAGCCAATTTAGTTTAAAAGGTTAGGCCTTAGGCCTTAAAAAAAAGCCTTTTGAACATATCAGATCGGCCTATTTAAATAAATATGAATAGCTTTTTATTATCATTATGCTATGTTTTGTACTTTGAATTACAATACATAAATAAAATTTGGTTATCTTGGAGAAGTTGTGAACGTAAGATGAAAACGCCTTATGAACAATGTCATAAGTTATTTTCATAAGTTCTCGTAAACAAATAGTGTCACAAAACTTTTGCTCATAGGTAAGTTAAAATAAGTTAATATAAACAAACTTTTAGTCTCATTGGTCTTTTAGTTTGTTAGTCTATTTAAACATTATTTTAATTGCTTATTTACATATGTCTAAAATAATAGGCTTTTATGTAGGCTAACCAGGCCTTCGAAAAAGGTCAGGCTCAAGGCTAAAAAATTGGTCTATGATAGGCTATAGGCCAGACATAAGCTTCTGTTTTTTGGGCAGGCTAGGCTTAGGCTTGGCAAAGTCTAGCTCGACCCAGCTTATTTCCACCCCTATTAGTTGAGATTGAACTTCGAGCATGCCTCAACACACCACACATATGCCCAATCTCAAAACTACGCAAACACACATTTAAAAAAAAAATCAGGATTTCAATTTCTAGAATTCCTACGAAGATTGGGATCTAGGAAATTCTGTTTAAGTATTCACGCTCATACCTTTCCCCTTCCCTTTTTAATTTTAGCAACCAAAGAAAATGGAACTCATGAGCATACTCTTGTTCCAGCATTTTTCAAGGTTTCTAAGAATTTCTACTACATTGCATTCAAGCTTTACACATCTCTGAAGTTTTACTCCACTACACTCAATCCAAGATCAATCCTCTCTCACATTTAATAAATTACTCATTTCGTTTTTTTTTTCATTTGAGATGCGTGCATTATCTAAATAGTTTATAGGTATGATACATTAGGTTGAATGCAATAAATATTTCATTTTTTTCTCCTAGAATACCTTGTTTTGAAATTTTAAATATTTTTTGCTTAAGGTTCGTATGCTCCATTTTTTGTTCATTTGTTCTGGTTTCGTCCTTTCCGGATTTTGATATTTAAAAAATCGAGGGTAAAAACAAATCAGGACAGGCTTCGAATCTCAGTTTTTGCATTTTTTCTTCCCTTGCAATCTATCTCACATAATGGTGTTGATGATGTTGTTATTGTTGTATTTTTCTCATTTGATAGATTGTAGGTGCAGAAAATAATCTTCCTTCAAAGAGTTATGTACTCCTCTCTCTTCAAACAAATAGACTGCTAAAAATGGTGAATTTGGAACTTAAACAAAGAAGGGGACGTCAACTTAAACAAAGAAGTGAGCTTAACCTTTGAAAATATTTGTTGTAAACAATTTATCTTAATATTCTGTCTAAACAATATAATTTTATAAAAAAAATTATTCACCTTGGTTTTAATCTAAAACCGATGTGATAGTTTAAAGGAGATGATATTTTACCTCAATTCTATAGCTAAATCGAGGGGTATAATAATCATATTTTACAATTAAAACACTCGTTAAACAAATTTTACCCTAATCCTTAATAATATGAAGCCGCCCAAAGAGAGGAAATATTTACCACCGCTACAACATATCTTTAGGATGGATTGCAAGTGCAGAAAATAAAAATTCTCGTTGGCCCTGGAAATAGATCTCTAGAATCCTGCATAGGACCTCTAGCATCTGAAACTTGATCTCATCAAAGAATTGTTGCATACAATATATTTTTAATATTCTATAAAAACAATGTAATTAAAAAAATGTGCATTCACCTCGGTGATTTGTCATGACTGAGGTGATAGTTAAACATTTTTTTTCTATACTATATACACTGGTCTTAACAAATCTTTGTTGTCCATTTGATGATTAACAACGCTCAAGATGTTGTCATTAGTGATCCGTGTGAAACCTAAGGGACATCCATTATAAAAGCTTGTTGAATATTGAAAATCTAACCTAAATGAAAATATGAAGCACGTGAAACCTAAGGACGCTTGGAAAAGTTCTCTATGATGGATTACAAGAGCAAAAAAAATTGGGTTCAAGGTTTGTTTTCTGAAATATTTATTCGAACCAAAAATGATTTGATTTTTTATATTAATTATTTTACCCTTTTTTCATTAGATCCAATAGAAGATATTCCCCAAGATTCAATAATTTGAAGATAAAGTCTAAATCTTGAGGGAATTTGATTTTAATTTTAATCCCTAGGGAATTTGATTTTTATCTTGAACTCTAGAGAATTTGAATTTTATTTTAATTTTAATATTATGTGTAAACAATGTAATATTCTGGGTAAACAATGTAACAACTTAGAAAAATCATACCCATCGGTTTTTTTGAATAAACTGAGATAAAAGATACGCTAGATTTGAAAATAATAAAAGTGCAGTTGTTGGGTTTCAAACTCATGTACATTTAACTATACCCCTCATTTTTTTAATCACCGAGGTGTTAGGTGGAAAATTTTCATGATGCCCTTCGTTACCTTGGTACTAAAGCCGAGGTAAAATGCATTTCGCGTCCAAGGTTAAAAGCGTTATTTATTGTAGTGCCAATAGGAGAAAGATGACACCAGAGGATGTTATGCTAAATTTTCATTCCTGGTTAAGTTGTATGAAGGCCACCTGGATGCAGTTGTGGATTCTGCATGTGATGATGCATGGGTTGCATACCATAGAGAATGTATGTTGAGGTCATACTTCATGGTTTTGGTTGGCATGTGCATATTTGTGGACAATAGTGTGACTTATGTCAATGTTGTCTATATGAGATACTTCATTGACTTAAAGATAATTCCTGATTATAATTAGGGGCAACTTGTTTGGTTTACCTATACTCCGAGTTAGCTAAAGGTAGTCGGTAGAAGACTCGAAAGATGATAGAAAACAAATGTCTATTTATGATAATTTTTGTATCCTTACTGATATTTATCACGTAATACATGTGCTACACTCTTACTTATATTTCATCTAAACTATTTTCAGGAATGGATCCCCCCAACATTTTCCACGTTTCTCCGACTGGAAATATTTGAAGACTATTCTAAGAAATTTTCACATACATGCTCGATTATCCCACCCATGGGGGGATCTGACAACCAAGTTATTCCAAGTTTCTCTTGACCGTATTGTTCTAGATGATATTTGGTTCACGTAGTACGATGAGCAACGTTTGACACGACCCTTGGAGGTGATATCCTTGTACTCTAGACGACTGACTTATAGGTCTTGACTTATACATCCATATCTACCTGATCGAGTACTGTGGCGATTAAAATATGTTAGGGCATACCCAAAAACCCTACATTTAATGCTCCTGCAACTATCCTCTGCTGAGATGTTAATGGAATATTTGTAAAGTACTATGAGCATCTGGTCAAAGAGGATGTAAGTACGTGCCAACTTCTCGTTCATGAAGAACGGTATATGGTTACATCCAATAGTTTTATAAAGTGTCATGTCCTTACGTGAAACAAAATGGAGAAGGAGATTCTCTGAGGCCATCTCATTAGGAGATCCTAGAATATGAGCAAACACTCATGAGAGGGCACACCATATTGTGGATATGTTGTTGATATATCATAGTATTGGGTCTATTGGGAGAAAGGTCATAACTAGGGGCAATTTCAAGAAGTTTAGAAGGTCATTCTACAAGCCATCTTAGCAAAGGCGTAACATACGTTGCAATACAGGAGCTAGAGGAGGAATTGGGGGGGTGGGGGTCAGATATATGCAATAGTTGTCTTTAACTTTGTATTTTGATAATAACATTTTGTATTATACTTCTCTGTATTTTATAAGCACGGATGTATGGTTTACCAACAATTTTATTTGAATATTTGATCTTATTATTAAATGGAAAATGTGTATGATTTATTGTGAAATTTATTTATAAATGATTTATAATGTAAGGCTCATTAAAAAATGTAAAAATGTCTTCTAACTTACTGGCTATGTGTGAAAAAATGTACAGGGTTAATCTGAAGATTAAAATTCGTATATTTTTTGAAAACACAGGCAACAAATCTCATTGTAAGGAAACACAAAAAATCTACAGTCAATGCGTAGGGTTTATTCGAAGATTAAAATCCAGACTTTTTTTTTTTGGAAAAAATAATAGTGTCTCTCTAATTTAGTAATTGTATATAATAGACGTCTCCGAATTTTAAAATTCAAACTATCCAAAAAGTATTTTTTATTTTTTTTTAGATTTCCATGGAATGTGTAATCACTACGTGGAGGTGTCATGATCAACACCAATAAAATAGACCGATCTGACATTCTTATTTAAGCCACAATAACCAGAGGCTTGGGCTAAGTTAGAAAATTAAGTAGAGCTAAATTGCAAAATGGGAATTTCTCATTGCACCTAATGAGATTTTGTGCGTTTGAAAATGTAACTCCAATTAAATCTAATAGTATTTTACGATTTTCAGAGATGTCCCATTCTATAAGGGTGTAAATAGAAATTACCTTGCAAAATTGCATTTGAACTTACTCTACTTATTTTGTCGATATTAATTTCTATAAGGGTGTAAATAGAAATTACCTTGCAAAATTGCATTTGAACTTACTCTACTTATTTTGTCGATATTAATAATACAGTTCAATTGTGACTTGAAAATGCTAGCAATACTCATTCTATTACATGAGTGAATGTTACTCAATAAGAGAATGAATGTTGAAGTACACTCTTAGAGTGAATGTTATTTGCACTTTTTTATGCTTAAATTTATTAATTTCACCCTCACAGTATTAAACACAGAAAAGAGAAATAGAACTCCTTGTTTTTTTTAATACATGATTATTCATTTTATTGCAAGCTTATATAATTATTCCAAACATACCTAAATTAGTCCAATTTCATAAAATATAACCAATTCAACGCAGCTAGAGGCTACAAGAGCACCGAACACATTATGAACTTACAGATGCTGTGTCTATTGGTGAGCTTGAAGATGTCCCATGACATAGTTATAAAGATATATCAATTTTACTTTATATTAACTTCTGTATGTGATCACTCAACTGTGTCTGGTGAGCTTATAGACGTTATTGAGTCTATTGATAAACTTGAAGGTGCCATATTCCATTATTTTAAATATATATTAGTTTACTATTTTATGTGTGTATGTGAGTGCATACTGTGGTTAATTAATAAATTGTAAACTATTACTGGGTTTATCAGTTTAATGACAGGTTCAATTTTATAAAATTCGAATAAAAATTTAACTTCATTCTACTTTTGGATAACTTGGGCATGCCTTTTTCTAGTTTAAAAAATGAAGTACTACACTATCCACTAATGCATGAGGCACACTGCTTCAGCAAACAAGAAACAAAGTGAAGTGAGTTTTGGTAACCTAAACAATCAAGCAACTCAAAACAACAAGACTCGTGATGGAAAGGCGAAAGACAATTACAATTTCTTCTCCTAAAATCACAATAACTCATAACAACAGAACCCATTTGATACACCCATTTAGTTGCTGTCTGAATGAGGCTTCCGCGCCAAAAAGAAGTACATTGGTGTGAAAATCTCTCTCCTGCAAAGGTAAGATAAAGCACCTTGCGTTAGCATAAACATGCGGCTCAGAAAATTTTAGTATATAGATAATGATTTTAGGTAATTTATAAATTTTAAAGATAATGCAATGTCAGTGTAAGCCAAGTTTAATTCATGAGAAATGTACATTTTGCTAAGAGTGTCCATAGATGATAAGAAACTTACTTTCCACCTTCGACTAGGCCGTCTGCAGCCTTCTCTAGGAAATCCTGAACCCTTTGACTCCCCTTTGGAGCAAGTTTAACAAACTCCAGAGCCTTGACCTACAAATGTATATTCATAGCCCCTTTAATTAAAAGAAACGAATCCGAAAATTCTCGGCAACATGCTTCCAAAATACAAAAAAAAGAAATACCAACAATACAATACAGTCTAACACCCAATTTTCCTGCACTTTTACTCTTGGTTGATTTTCACTTAGAACTCACTACTCTAGAGAAAGTCCTAGAGCAAGAGTGTTGAAAAATGTGTTGGCAATAATTCTTATAAGAGAAATAACTATAACTCTTCTTACTAGAAACATACATGAAAAGTGAAATATATGAGATTAATTTATATGCTCTGACGGTGTAAAAAGTTTTTTATCCATGCATTCAATCACATTACACCATTGTGCCACTTTCTCAGGTTAGTTTCTAAAATATCTCAAGAAATATCTACATGGCATAATTTAATTGGATGCATGGGTAAAAAAGTTTTGCATTGTAGGATTACATAAATTAAATTCAAAATAAATAAATGTGTTCCACAGCAATACCATATTTTTGGTGAAAAGTCGTCCAAGAGTTGTAAGACGGAAGCTGCTAAATGAGAAGTAACTCGCGTCTAGAGGTGTGTACCAAGGAACAGGAGAGTCCACTGCTAGATCTTTCTCCCATATGACCTTCACAAACAAAACAAAAAAGGAGAGAATCTCATCTAGTCAGTTAGGCCGTCTCTTATATAATACTCACTCGAGTAGTGTATACCAACAAAAGAGTACTTATATTTAGTGCTCTCAACATAAGAAAATTTAACTACTTTTACTCCATCTAATGTCACTCTTAAAATACCCCTCAAATTTAATAACGTTGCTCTTGAAAATACTCAAAAGTTTGAGATCAAAAAAATTAATTGCGCTTAACTAAATTTCTACACGTGTGACGCTTTTTTTTTTGTTGCTTATAATCAAGATCAGAGAGTAATACTAGTGAAAGGTGATAAATCATAAGAAACAGATGTTCACCTCAAAACCAGCTTGCGTAAGAGCTTCAAGACACTTTGTGGTCAATCTAATGTCGGGAAGCCCATCACCAATCTCAATTTCTGCCTGTAGTAAGGAATCTTGTCTTTTAAGTATAAATAAACATAATCAACGAACAACCTGAAAGTTCTTTCTATAAATTAATATCATACCTTGATTTTTTGGTGTTCTTGGTTATTGGGATCAAAAGAATCAGTCATGCACCATTCATATGCAGCAAAACATTGGCCAGGCTTTAACACTCTATAAATCTCTTTGTAGCATCCATACTATGCATAATAAAAAAAAAAATCAGTGTCAGACAATACAAATTATAGACACCATTTTGTAGATTGCCTATTAAATTTGTTGTTTATGTCAAGCTTTTAAATCATGGATGCATTTGCACCGCAATCTTTAATATTGCTATCAAATACAACTAGATAGTTACAGTCGCAAAATCACCAAAAACCTTGACAGGTAAGAACCGCAGTAGTGGACATTTTCTAAAACCTTGCATCTTGCTATTATCATTGGACACATTGAAAGTTAGTCCAAAAGAATTGTCAGATTATGAATGGATGTGTAGATAGAAATCTATACTATAGTATGGAAAAAAGAAGCAAGGATGTGAAACTAAATAGAGTGAGAAATGTTGCCACATACAGCATCTGGTGCATGGCAGGTGGCTTCTATAGCATACACTGCATCGAAACTGTTGTCTTCGAATGGCATCTTCATGAAGTCGGCCTGCATATTTGATAACCACGTGAGTTATTATCATTTTGTTGAAGCTATGAGAACATGTTTGTTTATGTCTAATTTGAAATAGTTTTTTAGTCAAAAGGTCTCTCATGAGCATTTCAGTTATAAGCTTTTCTCTGAAAAAGAAATTCGGACACAGTAAATAAAATATCCAGCGAAAAATTTATAACTGGAGTAGAAAAACTTCTCAAAAATATTGGACATTCTATTCCTATAAACACAAATCAGAGATTTACAAAAGATCAACCTTGACGAAGTTGCAACTCTTGTCCACTCCAGTTTTGCGATTGAGTGCCTGTTAATCAGCGAAAATTGGCTAGTGAGATCAAAGTATTTTAGAAATTTTATACTTAAGAACTATGACATTTTAATATAACATGGAAAAGAATGGATAATCTCTTCGTCAATAAGGCTATAAAGAACTTCCCAAATAAGAACTTCTCAAAACTATTGTCAATGCATTAGATTCCATAACACATACCTTTCCCCTGGTGATCTGGTATTCGTTGTTATTCAACCCTGTAACAGATGTCGAGCTGCAGAAATATCCCTTAGTGATTTTTGTTAGCAAGTAAAGGTAAAACAGAAAAAGGCATATGACAAAGAAGCATGGAGGATGGTTCCGAATTCCCACTAGTCAAAGAATCACAGTAACTTGATGTTCCAAGTTGGTGAATCAAATCTAAAATACAAAAGTGGAACGTGAATCCTCCTATCTTGATAGTTGACAGGACAATCAAGTTTGAGTGTTTAAATACATTACTATTGTCAACTGCAGATTGCAGAAAATAATGGTTTGTTCAAATTCTGCTACACTATAGTGTTATAGTTGCCATTTGACAACACTTGTGTATTAAATAGTGTATCACTGAACAATAGTGATTTGTTCAAACTCTGCTAAGCTATAGCACTGTAGCACCACTATTTGACTACACTGGACTGCAGAGAATCTGAATCTATAAAAAGATGGATGTCCAATTTACCTGAATCGAGAAATTTCTCGTAACGGTCCCCCAATACCACACCCAACATCCAAAACCTAAAACAAATAAAGAAAAAGACTCGCGATGTATTAAGAAAGAATATAATATAAACAATATATATAGGTCTTTTTTATTTTGCTTTATTGAACATGAAAAATTGAAAACCTTCTGTCCGGGCTTAAGACCAAGTTGTAAAGCAAGGAAGTGTTCATGTCGCTTGATGCTCTCTCTAAGAGATTCTCCAACCCATCTACATGGAAGAAAATTATCAGCATGGTCGAATTAGCAACAGATTCTTCAATTTTTAAGTGCAAAAATGAAGCAGAGTGGTACCTTTGGGCAAAATGGAAAGATTCTCCCCAGCCAAACTCATAAAAGCTGGTCACAAGATCATAATATTTATTAACCTGAAAATATATGCGGATCTTATTATATTGAGAAAAAGGAATATGCACTGACAGTGTAAAAGATTTTACACTGTCAACCAATGAGGGACGTGTATCCCGCCAAATCACGTTTTTATTTTAAAATACTAATATGACATAGCTGAATGATTAAATCCTATTGGGTGATGGTGTAAAACACTGCACTACCTTTAATCTCTATTATATTCCCTTTGCAGATAATCAAACTTAACATAATAAAAACTTAAATATGATATTCCCCCATCTAAACAAAATATTATATTACCTTTAATCTCTATTATACAATATTACAAAAAGGAAGATAGTCATAGATATGAAGTGTATAGATATAAATCGTCTGATCTTCATCTAATGACCAAGATATGTTAACTGATGCAACTACCTGATTTTTCAACCGTACCAGATCCACATTTGATAACGTTAGCAATAACACTCTATCATTTTTTTAATAATAGTGTGACACACATTTTTTGTAGTACAAAAAAACTAAGATTTTGGTTGCAAAATATTGATATTTCTCACCATATCACTATAATTAGCTTTCCTTTCTTCCTCCTGACCTCCATAGTGTACATGATACTTCTCATACCTGAACCAAATGTTCAACACATCTTATCAGGCTCTTCAAAAATAAATTAAAAAATCATCATTAACAAACTTTTTTCAAATTTT
The DNA here is from genome assembly GCF_029867415.1 of Vicia villosa. NCBI lineage: Eukaryota > Viridiplantae > Streptophyta > Magnoliopsida > Fabales > Fabaceae > Vicia > Vicia villosa. Next base: position 360,848 of record NW_026705694.1, read on the forward strand.
TTAACCTCATGCAACATCTTGAAAATTTTTAAATTTCAGACACAGTTCAGATTAACTTAAGGTAAAACTCTCAGTTAACTCAGCTTTTGACCTCACATATTCATGTATTTGTATAATATCAGTCTGTCTATCTATCTCAATCGAACAATTCACATCACAACTTAACAAAATAAGCTCAAATCATGCAAATCTAAACATGGACCCGTCCGACTAATATTGAATTGTTCATATCCAAACCTCATGAATGCCTGAGCTCAGAAATCTCATCTCCAACCAAGTCTAGGTTGTCATTTACAACTGTCACTCAGGAATATTCTATTAAGCTATCAGAAGCAAAATCCAAAAATGGGACTAGTTTGGTAGTTTTAATATTGCATGAATTGACCTATAGGACACATTCTCCTCAATCAGAATCTTTCCATGCCGGTTGACAGTGATTTGGACTCCAATAATATTTTTAAATAAAATTATCATTTTCATGTATTAAATAATAACAACTTGGTTCCACTACTATAATTTTAAATATAGTACAACTTGATCCCCAAAGTTTATAGTTATCAACATTTTTCCATCAAAATTTACAGCAAAGTTATCAGATCCAAATCTAAAACCAGAAGATTCAGTTCACTTTCCATCATTTTTTACAGAAAAGTTATCAGCACTTTTGTATATTAACAAATTCATGCAGCGTATGTTTGGTGAATTGATTCTGTAAACCTGATCCTAGTTGAAGGTAAAGTGATTTATGTCTAGATAACTTTCTCTAAAATTGAGTTGTATGTTTAGTTCAGGTTTGAAGCTCCCAGAATTGATTATGGATGTCTAGAATTGATTCCAAAATGTTTGTTTGCTCTCAAGTAGAATTGATTTTTCTTTCCAGAATTGTTTCTACTTGAAACTAGGACTTTAGCCTCCTTTAAAATTTAAATGTCATTCTTACACTGAAATTTACTGTTCAACTCACTTTTACAAAAATTCATCAAAACATAAATTTGTTTACCTTCATCTCACTTTTAACCAGAATCAATTTTATATAATCAATTTACTAAGAATCAAATTTTTTTTAATCGCATAACCAAACACACTCCAAGTTGAACACTAAATTTTAGTATAAAAATGACGTTTAAATTACATATTTTAGCTTCCCGTAGAATCAACTCTAGAGATCAAATCAATTATACTTAAGATCCAAACACCTCAAAATCATTCCAAAATCAATTCTTCCTCTCTAGAACTCTAACAACTAATTTACGCAAACACGTTAAACAGAACCTAATTAGAGCTAACAAAATCGACTAAAACATAAACCTCATTCGAATCCATATAACAAAAATTGAAAATCAAAATGAGAGAGAAACGAACTTATCGACGGCGTCGAGAACTTCATCCTTTTGAATCTTTCCACCGAGATTCGACGCCAAATCCATTTGTTGAAAGTGCTTTTATCGCAGAACTCAAAAACGACCTCGTTTCGATCTATAAAATCACACAGAAAAGTTTATTACGTTAAATATAACAGAAAAGGTGAAGAAAAAACAGAGTGTGATAAGGACTCACGTGAAAACCAGAGAGAGAGAGTTTTGAAGGGTTTTAAAAGTGAGAGGCAAAAGAGAAAGCGGAGGGGACAAAGATATATGGAGTGTCATGTGATGGAGATGGAAAGTGCGTTAGGAGGCCATGTTGAGATGAGTTGGCATTGGAAAATCAGTTTTATTTTATTGGGGACTATGATTCGCTACGGTTGAGATGTTGTGAAATAGGTGTAATTTAGTTTGAATCGATATACAGATTTGGAATTTATGAATATGCTTTAAAGTGGAGGGTTGAAATTCATGTGTCATTATTTGTATTACTTGACCGAAAAGAATCTATTTTTGACACTAGACAAACAACACACTATGAGAATCTTATGCGGTAATAAAACTTAATTTTAATTTAACTAAAAGATAAAATCATTTTAGTTGAATAATAAATTTAAATAAAAAAATTGATTTTAGAATAAAATATTTCATTTTTCATCTATAATAAATTAAATATATTATAGGTTGTCCATTGAATAAATTTAGACAATAGTACGGCAAATATGCTAGCAATACTCTATTTTCAACACACTCTTTAATATTTATTTTTTATTGATTGAAACATGTGTGAATTCTACCACTTTATGTAAGATCCATTTTCAAAGTGAATGACCTACAAATTTTTTAACAAATAATAAAATAAGTGTTAGAGAGAGTGTTAAAAAGATAATGGTGTTAGCACTCCTCTTAGGAGTGAATTATCAAGCCACCGTCTAGTACTTTACTTTACATATATAGGTTAAATTTATTTAATTTTATATCATGCTAAATGAAAATTTGTATACATATTAAGTAATAACTTTTATTTAGAATGTAATAAATTATGAAATTTAATTTAATATTTAATTTTTTTAAAATAATTTGACCATGAATTTTTATTGGCGTTTTTTTTAAATGATAAAAGAGTGTTTAGATGAGTTGTTTTTGTGAATTTTTTTTTTGAATAACCATTTTTTAAAAAAAAATTTCAAAAATAACAAACTTTTCAAAAAAATTACAAAAATGTCATTTTTTTTTTAAAAAACACACGTTGTCGCCAGGGGGGGTGGCGACAACACTGGGCCTGCAATGCAGTCGCCAGTGGGCCTGGCGCCCATGTGTTAATTTTAGGTGTTGTCGCCACCCCCCCTGGCGACAACACCCCCCCTTTATTTTTTTTTTTCTTTTTTTTTTTGTAATTTTTTTTTCTTTAACATTAATTTCACCTAATTTTTTTCAGTATTTTTTTTTTTAATAACTACAATTTTGTAATAATTTTGTGTAGTAATTTTCAATATTTTTCAATCTTAGTTTCATTATTTCCACCTAATTTTTTTAATTATTTCCTCTTAATTTTATTCATTGTTTCCTCATAATTATTTCTTTCAATATTAATGTAATTTTTTTCATTATTTCCTCTTAATTTTTTTTCAATATTAATGTAATTTTTTTCATTATTTCCTCTTAATTTTTTTATGGTATTATATTTTAGGTAATTTTTTAGTTTCAAAATTAATGTTTTCGGTACTATTTTCTCTTAAATCTTTGTAAATTTTGTTGGTTCCAAATATGTTCTCCATGGTAATATTTGGTAATTTCTTTCAATATGTACCATGATCTTTTTTTTATTTAGTAATTTTTTTTTTGTGTTGTAACCCATAAAATTTAAAAAAAAAAAGTTCATTTCATTGAAAAAGTAAATTACATACATCAAGGAAACTAATAACTATGTTGTGGAACTAGATCCACGATTGGGACATTTGGTCCTATTATGTCCTACCTCACGACATATACTACACTTCCTCTGCATTTTTTCAGTTACGTCCATCTCGGTTCTAATACGCCTGCTGTTTGGTCGACCGCTTTTATTCCGACGCATTAAATCGTTATGCCAAACTGTTTCCCCCTCGTACACAGGCCAATATGCTTCCATTGCTACCACCGGGAAGTAATTGTCGTATACGTTGAGCAACGTTGAAACCTTGTAAATTTCTGATACCAAAGATAATGCATCAAAGTGAGTATGTGAACATGCTGCAAGGACATGGGAGCAAGGCATGCGAAATGCTTGAAATTGGCCACAGTCGCACCAACGATCTGGGATATTGACGCGATACTGTTGTCGTGGAAGTCCCTGATTGTGGTCAATTGTTTCCTTTACACTGAAGGTGTGGCCATGACGGTCGAACTCGGTCACCCGATGAGTGTTACCCTTGGCAGATTCCTGTTGTATATATTTCATGCAGACGTCACTATATACCTGTTGTGTTTGTAACACTGAATTCCACCTCTTGCCTCGTGTGGCGAACAAAGTTGCCATCCGAAAATACGTAGCACTAACAATGGCAGTTACAGGTAGGTTTCGTATGCCTTTGAAAACCCCGTTCATTGATTCCACAAGATTTGTAGTCATGTGGCCCCACCTAGCCCCATCGTCGTATGACCTAGTCCATCTTGCTCTATCAATGTTGTCAATCCACCTCCCTGCATCTGGATTTGTCAACGCTATTTCTCGGCGGTAGTATTGAAATCCAGGTTGGTTTAAGGCATACCCCGCGTTCACCAAGTGGTTCTTCAAAAATTTATCCTTGATCTCTCTCATAAAATTCTGTGCTATGTGCCTAATACAGTAGACATGCTTAGACGGAGGGTTGTGCCAACCATTTGCCGGATTGTTGTATGCGCTTTCAATAGAAGCGTGCCTGTCAGAAATCAAACAAAGATTAGGTTGTGGAGCGACTCTAGCTCGGAGATTCTTCAGAAAGAAACCCCAAGCAGCAGCTGTTTCGCCTTCTACCAAAGCAAATGCTATTGGAAAAATGTTGCTATTTTCATCTCCGGATTCACGATTCACCAACTCATCAACAACATCTTCTATATCAGTTTCTTCGTCAATGACATGCTCGGGTTGTTGTTCGTCATCAACAACAGGATCAATAACTTGTGACTGAATATTTTGCGAAGGAGCATTTTGTTCAACCACTACGTACAGTTCCAGATAATCATAACCAAAATACTCATGGGTGAGGAGCATGTTTTGGACCTCTAAGTCAGTTGTTATCTCTGATTGACAAAACATGACTGAGTTGTTAGGTTGAAGAAGGGGTTGTCGGTAAAATATCTGAGACACTGGTTCTCTTATTTTGGATTCGATTTTCCTTTTTAGATAAGAGAAATCTGATTGTCTATTTAGAGCAAAACGTGTTGAGTTTGTGTTTCTAAATAGAAAACCGTTTGTGTCGCAGTGGTATGTCTCACCATTCATATGAACACGAACTTTGAACTGCGAGGTGGATGCCATAATTTTGAAATGTGTTTGTGAAAGAAGAAATGTGAGAATTGTGTTGTGTTGCAAAAGGAAGAAATGTTTGGGAAAGTTGTGATGGTTGTAAAAAATAGTATGTGAAGTAGTTCCTATATATCATGCAAGAAATCTTACACAAGGGTAATGCATGCAAGAAATGAAGCAATAATTCTGCAGAAGATAGTAACTTTGACATGACTAATGCATGTCACAAGAGATTCTCGTGCCCACCTCTTACACAAGAGTCATGCATGCAATAAATGAGGCAATATTTCTGCAGAAGATAGTAACTTTGACATGACTAATGCATGCCACAAGAGATTCTCGTCCCCACCTCTTACACAAGGGTAATGCATGCAAGAAATGAAGCAATAATTCTGCAGAAGATAGTAACTTTGACATGACTAATGCATGTCACAAGAGATTCTCGTGCCCACCTCTTACACAAGAGTCATGCATGCAATAAATGAGGCAATAATTATGCAGAAGATAGTAACTTTGACATGACTAATGCATGCCACAAGAGATTCTCGTCCCCACCTCTTACACAGGGGTCATGCATGCAATGAATGAGGCAATAATTCTGCACAAGATAGTAACTTTGACATGACTAATGCATGCCACAAAAGATAGGGCTGCATGCATGAAGATAGGGGGAATCGTTGCAGGAATCTATCAGGAATCGTATCAGGAATCATTACAGGCGCATGCTAGTGTACAGGAACTCGTTTCGGACGCATGCGAAGGACCGAAAACAGATGGGGACCATGTGGGGCCCTGAATTTTATTCTACAAAATTATTGTTTATGTTTTTCCCTTGTAAATGAAACCCTAATTGTCCCTCTATAAATTAGGGTTTCTTGTGTGCATCAGTACAGACACGAAAAAATGAGATCTCGAATAAGGCCAGATGGCACGCACCGGACTACTGATCCTCCGCCACCTGTAAGGCGTTTGGACTATCAACCTCCCATTGTCCGAAGGAACGGTTACGTTATTTTTTCTGCCGTCAAACCTCCCATGCAGGTAATGTTTTGGAACATTCATTCCATGGATCAGCTTAAGAGAACTCTTCTCAGGTTTTTGGAGGGAGAGTGGAGTCCAGGCGAACAAATCAGATCTATCAAGAGACTTAGAACAAGGGGAGGTGTTTTTCTTGAAAGACAGCGTTGGTGGGAGACAATGGAGGACGACATTCAATGCACTCGAATGATGGAGGACAGAGAAGACATTGTCCTAACCGTTGTAATATCCTAGACGTTACAGTTTCTTTATTATTTCAGCTACTTCTGTACCGTCCAATTAAATGCTCTGAGCATATATTAATGAAATGTTTTTTTAAGATTACAAAGTTTCCAATTAGTATTTAAGCTATTAAAAATTAGTATTTAAGTTATTAAAAATTAGCAAAATAAAGGTGTTTCACCGATTATAAATAAAGGTGTGTGTGTGTGTGTGGAGTTGAAGTACCAACTCTTTCTTCATTCTTACTGCAAACACTGAAAATGAACTCAGTTTGGGCTGTCGTTTTTTTTGAGGAAGGTAGTCACATGCGTGTCTGCCTTAACCCCCATTGGAATTTCCAGAGAATTGTTAGAGCCATCAACACCGGGTTTCGTCAACTAGATGGTCCGACCAGAAAAGTTAAACAGATAGATTACCGTTGTCCATACATTACATTGACGGATAATAATCCAGAAGGCACCTACATGTATTATTGGGACCGCGTGAAAGACGATGTGGACGTGGATCTAATGTTTTGGACACATAGTGGAGAGGTTAACCGAGGCGTTGAAGATCCACTTGTTCTTGCAGTGATACTCGAGTAGTTTAGATTAAGTGTTGTTGTGTTTGTTGCAATGATCGAGCGTGTACTACAAGTTGTTATGTGTTATTTTCTTAGATGTTTTTAGTTTCTGTGCTGGTTATTGTCAATGTACCTTTTTAATTAATGAATGAATTAATGTTTTCCATAACATATATATATATCTGCGCTATTTTAATATAAAAGTCTCAAAAGCTATTATAGTTGTATGTTTTAAATGAATTCACACTAATGATAATGCATGTCACAAATTATGATATGGAATTAAAATCTATTATAACATAACATTTTCAAAATGTAACATAAATATGAAGAGACCAGACTAATGCACGCCATAAGAGAACCTCGTCCCCACCTATTACACAAGGCTAATGCATGCAAGAAATGAACCAATAATTCTGCACAAGTCACTGTATATGACGTGACAAGACTCTGCAGGGAATCTCGTCCCCACCACCGACATGAAGTGACAAGACTCTGCAGGGAATCTGGTCCCCACCACAGACTTGACGGGACAAGGCTCTGCAGGGAATCTCGTCCCCACCACAGACATAACGTGACAAGACTCTGCAGGGAATCTCGTCCCCACCACCGACATGAAGTGACAAGACTCTGCAGGGAATCTCGTAATAACCTATGCATTTTGGCTATAAATATGTTCCCAAACTTGTTCATTTTCTTCATCACCTCTTATACTATCATCAGAGCAACTTAGCATCAGAGCAACTTTGTGTTTCATCATCAACAAACATGTCTCTCCTAACTATGGGTCAAGAGCACCGAGGCACCATTGCAAACATTGCGACCTATGTAAGTTTTAGTAAACACTTAATTTTTTTTACTTAAATTTACTAATTTCAAATACTTATGGGAGGTGTTTTTTTTATAGGATGTCACGAGATTTAGGACCCGTGCTGGTAAGATGATTGCTCCTGACCCTTTGATTGTGGACTACGTTAAACGTGCGGGATTTGGTGAGGTAATGAACTTAACACATACCTCAGTTGATATGAAGTTTATATTAGCATTGTGTGAGCGTTGGAGGCCTGAGACTCATACTTTTCACCTTCCAATGGGTGAATGTACCGTCACTCTAGAGGACGTGTACATGTTGTTGGGTCTCAGAACAAATGGAAAGGCAGTGTATGGAAATGTCCAACAACCAAACGCCCTATGCGTCGAATTGTTGGGTGTGGATTTAATAGAGGGTGAGGGGCAACAAAGGGGTAGGGGCCAAGGTATAAAGCTTGCTGGCCTTCAGGAAGCTTATGTTGGGATTCAATTGGATCAGTTTTCTGACGAAGAAACTATACTGCGGAAAACTAGGATGTATATTATGTTGTTGTTTGGTAGGTTTCTATTTCCCGAAGGCACGGGAAATAGTGTTAATTTTATGTACTTGTGTTTACTTGGGGACATTGATGCAATAAAGACATATAGCTGGGGTTCGGCTGTGTTGGCATACCTATATAGTTCCTTATGCAAATGTGCAAAAAAGGATGTTTGTACATTTAGTGGATGTGCATTCTTGCTACAAACATGGGCATGGTGGAGGATGCCGATATTGGCCCCTGCAAATCCAAACAGTTACGCCTTCCCTTACGCTTCAAGGTAACGTTTGGATCTTATTTTAATTATTGCTTTTTATTCCATCATCATTGTAACTATATTGATTTATATCTTTTAATGTGTTTAGGTTCAATGCACTCGGAATGGATTGGTCCAAAACGCCTGATTCCAAAATCATTTTCTACCGCCAGCTATTAGATCGACTAGGACCCCAAGAAGTAATACCTCTAAAAATGTCCATTTTCTAAATATATTTTTAAAAATAACTATCTTCTATATTCTGAAATTAATATTATTTGCTTTGCAGTTTATTTGGCGTCCTTACTTGGAATTGGACCACGTACCCGACCTTGACGAGGCGGCTATTTGGACAGCAAAATCACCCATCATACGGTTCACCACTGTGGAGATGCACCCGAGTGACCGTGTGAAGCTCCAATTCGGCATGCATCAAGGTATCCCTGACCCACCTGAGCCTGACTGTTTGGGACGTTGGCATCTTGCGAAGGTTAGCGAACAGTGGTACGTACAAAATTACAAGTCCTTTGCCATAGAGCAGCGTAAAATATGGGCTCGTCGATCAAAAACGGTTCTAGAATTTCCTGTGGCGCCGGGAGAAATGAAGCCAACTGTTGAGTATATAAACTGGTACAGGACCGTCACAAATCCAGAAATGATTGTGTCTGCCCCTTTCTATTTAGCTGACCCGCGAGCACAACCTCCATATTTTGGAGGACAACAACAACCACCACCAAATTACCACCAACAACAACAACACCCACCGCCACCAAATTACCAACAACAACAACAACCACCACCAAATTACCAACAACAACATTACCCACAACAACACCAACAACAACAACAACAACAAAGTTACCACCAACAACCAATGCAACCACAAACACCTTTTTACCAACAACATTCCCAACAACTCCACCCGTTTTTTTCATCCCAAACTCAACCACAAAATCAACAATTCCATGCAGGGAGCTCTTCTAGATCACATTTTCAGGAATTCCATGCGGGGGGCTCTTCAAGATCACCACCAATGACCCCCGACATGGGCATAGAAGAAGAATACCCGCAATACACCACATTCGACCAACACACATCACAGTACCCCAGCCAACAATTTGACTTCAACACACCGCCACAACCATTGTATTTTAACCAAACCGGATCCACCATCGACTTCCAAAACTTCCAGGCTGCACCCACTAGGAGAAATTTTAACCCGCCTAGACACAGCTTCGACAGCGCCGCGGGCACCCGCCTATCATATGGAGGGAATTCTATAGGTCAAGATGTTGAAGACCCAGGTTTCATTCAGGGACCGTCGACTATGGCACAAGACGTACCAAATAGAGGGGGGCGTCGTCGCGGGAATAGGGGGGCATTACCAACTCGTGACCCATCTACACGACCCATTCGACAACCTCAGTGTGGATCGTACCATGGTCCACGTGGCGCGCAATAAGATTTTTATTTGTATCTTGAATGTATTTTGTAATGTTTTTAATTATAATGTATTTGTATCGTTAATGTTTTTTGAAATGTCTTTAATTTTAATGTATTTCTATCGTCAATGTATCGTTATTGTATCTTAATATATAATTATTTTAACGAATGTCCAACTTATATTTTAATGTATTTAATATTTTTTAAAATAATATTATTTTTTTTCAATATTATATAATCTTAAAATTTATTTTATAATATAAATATAACATTGTTTTACTAACCAACTTCACAACTATATTAACCACAAAAATATAACTTATTGATTAATTATTTTACTTATAATTCATTAACTACTTCCACTACTTCATTGACCAATAAAATATATATTATTAACCATGTTCAGAAACTAAATTATAAATAAGTTAATTAACATTTATATTCCAAAAATAATTTTAACAAGATAGATAAAAAAAAACAATATAAAAAATTTATTGAAAAATTGTTGTTAAAAAAAAAACTAAAAAAAAAAACTAACAAAAATTATTAGAACATTGTAGTTATTAAAAAAAAATACTGAAAAAAATTAGGTGAAATTAATGTTAAAGAAAAAAAAATTACAAAAAAAAAAAGAAAAAAAAAATAAAGGGGGGGTGTTGTCGCCAGGGGGGGTGGCGACAACACCTAAAATTAACACATGGGCGCCAGGCCCACTGGCGACTGCATTGCAGGCCCAGTGTTGTCGCCACCCCCCCTGGCGACAACGTGTGTTTTTTAAAAAAAAAATGACATTTTTGTAATTTTTTTGAAAAGTTTGTTATTTTTGAAATTTTTTTTAAAAAAATGGTTATTCAAAAAAAAAATTCTGTTTTTGTTATCGTTTGAAAATAAATTGCTAGACGAAATAAATTATAATAATTTAACTAAGAATTTATATCTCAAAATCTAAAATTTAAGTTAATATTATTAATTTTGTAAAGATTTCACTATTATATTATCTTCAAATCTTCCAACCACAAGTATATCTTGAAATTTCAAGTGAAATAAGTTTTGGGCCCTTATAAAATAATATTAAATTTTGTCTTTGGTCCCTATAAAAAATAACATGTTTTGATTCCTACAAAATTATTATGTATGTAGTTGTAGTATCTACTATTAAACCAATGTGTATTTTTGAATAATTATTGTGCATACATGTTTAGAACGTTTTAACAAATTCCTTGAAAAAAACTCAAAATTTGATTTCTAAGTCAAGACTTCCATTACTTTTATCATTATCGGTTGAAATTTAAAAAATTCATATTTAATTTTTTTCATTTTAAAAAATTCTAAAGTTTAGTAAATAAATATTTTACAGTATTTTAAACAAGTATAAAAAATTTATCCAATAATTTAAAAATTAAATGGTAATTAAATATTTTCAAATTTTTAGAAAATAACAAAGAATAAAACTACATGCATAAAATTTTTGCAGGGACTAAAATATGTCATTTTTTTAATAGGGACTAAAAATAAAATTTGAGATATTTAAATGGAGCAAAAATATATTTAACCCTGAAATTTATTGGTGAAACCACAGTTGGTGATAACAACAAACATCATATCACAGTCAAAGTTATTATCTTCACTCTATTATGTGATGTTATAAGCAAAAAATGGAAAAAAAATGATGCTTTGATAGGTAACAAGGTTTATTTTTCCATCCAATTTATTTTATTTGCATGTGTTGATTTGCGTCTGTTAAGTTCCATGAGTCAACCTAATGATTTCATGGTATTTGAGCAAATATCATTGGTACGGTGGACAAAGTTGGTTATACACAAATCCAAACTGGTGGCAAAAAAACTACATGTCAACATGGTTTTACGAGACCTTAGGTATGTATGTTATCTACCAACTTATTTGTGATACATGCTTAACTTTGTATGGGCTAAACTTTTTGTATACCTATGTAGCAACAACATTATCGACTGAACTCTATGAAAAACATATGTGTCACAATTCATTAAATTCAATCAACAAAAAACTGACACATCCTCTCCAACTGTCATATTGATGCAATATGCCAAAGTAAAAGAAGAAGGTTTGAAATACTACATTTGAATTATTTTTTTGGGGTCATACATACAATTTTTTTTTATGATTAATTTGTTTTTATGTGTAATGCAGGAAAATATCCACTTTCTGTTACAAATACATACAACATTACTAAACTTTTCATCAACGAAGATTTGAAACTAATCAATGATTTCTTTCGAAGGTGCACACATTTTCCACAACTTATCTTTAGTGTTCTTTTCGTACATCTATGTGGTGTGATTGACATAAATTAACTCTTTAAATTTCTTTTAGCATCCCTAAGGACTTATTGGTTAATCGGATCAACCAGCTTAGTTTGCAGTCTTAAGTGTGGTCACAAAACTCTGCAAACTCTCCGCTTATGCCTTACCAAAAGTTCATGTCAAATGTTGTTGTCCTTCCTATCAATGAGATTAAGCTACTAAAATTTGTATGTACTATTAAAAACTTTTTATCATTTTACTCTTACTTAACTTTTTTCACAAACATTAACTTACATGTTTAAATTGCATAATACTTTAGGTGTTACAATTGCTTCAGTTGATAAGCTCATTGCATCCTAATACGGTTAGTATTACCATGCATGTTATTAATGTCCTAACATTACAAATGGAGACAACCCACCTTTCAAATGTCAATCAGAACATTTAACTGAAGCTGAAATATTTAGGTTACATTTAGTTTCAACTCTTGCACTTTTTCCATTTTGGCGCATTACATTATTATGTTGTAATTTATGTTTCCAATTTCTACAGGTACAAAATTCAAATTAAGGTTGTTCATTCTGGAACACGTTGTAAATTTTTCTTATGGGACCAAGAATGGGAACAACTTTTGGGACTTTCTGCAGCTCAGCTGCGGAGTACAATGAGTGAGGTTTTATACAACTGTTTTCAAACATCAACTATTTAATGTACGACTACCATTAAATTGTCTAAGTTAACAAATATACAACATTTTATTTAGGATGAGGTTACTGATCCACTTGAGTTCCCATTAGCACTTGACAAGTTATTGGGTAGCAAAATTGCCTTTAAGGTGAAGTGGCATCCGCTTTAGGATGGCTGTTCTGTTGTTTCAATAATTGAAGATAATAGCGTGATCAAACAGGTAAAGGCGCCATGGGATACAGAGCCCGTACCTATCTCTGAGACCCTGCCCACTGTTGGAGCGGTAAAGCGGCAAGCAACAAAAGTTTTTGGAAATATTTATCCGGGAATTTATCGTGTCCACAGAGATTGGTGATACCAAATTGCCGTTCGACGGATTCTTAGTTATGAGTTTGGTTTTGAATGAATTTAAATAATGAAATGGAAAAGTAAATATCAACATAAAAAGAATACATTCTTCAAATAGAAGAAACTATCAAGTATATTGCATATAATCTACTCTTCACAAACTTAAACTTATCGACCAGTTGCACTCAGTTTACTATACTCCTTAAACCATTCACGTGTTGCCCGTTGTCGGCATTCGTGTCCAAACACCGCCACGAGTTCTATCGTATGCTTAGTTGACGATTTCTCCACCAACCAAACATACGGTAGCTTACCGTATTGCTCGATCGACGATCTCTCCACCAATCAAGCAACCCGGTAGCATTACGAACCAACACAAAGTGAACATTAACTCTTCATCTATCTCTACAATCAAGAAGCTAATGATTATCTCTCCTAATCAAGATTTGTGAGGTCTATTTCTACAACAACACAAACCCCTAACATCAAGATGCAAAACAACCCACCAAACATAACCCAAACATCAAGATGTAAAAAATCAGGAAAAACAACAAGTTTATATTGTAAAGCAACTTTATACAACACCATGGGCGACAAATATACATGAGATCAAAGTATATATATACAAAACCCACAAATGAAACCACAAAGAGAAGAAAAGAAGAAAAACCCAAAAATCTCACGGTTTGTCGGCTCCGATTGATGAAGGATTCAACCTCGGATCATCCATTTGACAGCTCCAATGTGTTTTCTAGCATCCTTCCACTCAAAAAATGCTATTGGATGGTTTGGAGCTCTAAAATATCCAACCATGCCCTAAAATATATGATTTCCGCCTATTTATACAATTCTGGATCTGGTACAGCGCGCGTCGCGCGCAGGAGCGCGCATCGCGCCCAACCTGCTGAATTGAAAAAACAACTTTTAGTAAAAATGGCGTAACTTGAGAACCGTAACTCCGATTTGCGCCCGGTTCGAAGCGTTGGAAAGATTATTCAATTTCCTATCCAACAATGACAACATATCAACCAAATTGGTGATTTATTATTCTTTGATTTTGAGCTTTATTTGCCGAATGAATTGATTCCGCCGCTCAAAATCGCGCGTTTGAAGCCGTGTCTTCGACACTTTATTGCTCATGCTCCAAATACGCAAGAATACCTACAAAAAGAGTAGAAAACTATCAAAAAGTATAAAAGTGTATGAAAATATATCTATTCACAAAGTATACGTATTTATGCACAAAACGGGGTATTATTCAAACGTTATTAACAAAAAGTATCGATAAGTGCCACTATTTACAATCACAAAATAACTACATTTTGGCACTTAACAACTCTCCCCAACTTGAATTTGTTTGTCCTCAAACAAGGCCAAACACTCAAAGAATCAAAAGTAAAAATCCAAAGAATCAAGAATCAACAAGATTTATAAAAACGAAACAATTGTACGGTTCAAACAAAAACGTACGAACAAAGTAAACACTTACCACAATCCTACAACGACAACATGAAAACGAAACGAATCCTAAGTACAAAAATCATACAAAACATTCTAAAACAAAACAAGCTCAATCATGAATCACGCCTAGCAAAAATTCATCGGTAGATGAAAAACACCGAAAGGTGAGGACTTTGACACACACCCAACAATCTTGCAAACAATAGACAAAATTATGCATTCATCCAAAAATAGTATCGAAAATGCAACGGCACGAATCACAAGGGCTTTCAAGGTTGTAATGTGGCTCGGTTAACAAACAAGTGATAAGTCCTAAAGCTAATCGAAACAAAAACTTGCCTAAACCTGAGGGAGTAATTACTTCCACAAAGTTTCAAACAAAGAAATTTCAATCAAACTCTCTTCTTCATCACAAGTTTCACACCAAACACAAAACTTATTAACACAAATCTTATTCCAAACTCTTTTTTTTTGTTATGTTCTTTTTCAAACTTTTTCTCTTTTTTCTTTCTTTTTCTTTTCTTTCTTTTTCTTTTCTTTCTTTTTCACATTTTTTCTTTTCTTTTCACAACCTCATAATCAATCAACCAAAAAGTAAGTAAACATTCTCTCCCCAACTTGAATTCAACCATATTATCAAAGTGTGAATACTCCCTACTTTCTAAGGCAAGGTAAAAATTCAAACCAAAAATCATGGTTGAGTGTTCAAGAAAACAAAGAATCAACATCCATACAAAAATGAGAACCAAACACTCATAGACAAGCATTTAGCAAAAACAACATGGACATTGACAAAAAGGCTCAAAGGGGTTACGAATGGTCACACACTCACAAGGTAAATTGACATTTGGCTATGGTAGTTGTGCTCAAAATCAAACAAGTGCCTTGATCACTTTCGTGCATTTACAAAATCAATACAAGCGAAAGATTAAACATAATAATATCCAGTTAAAACAAGAATTGTCGGTCTCTCGCATATATACACAATGGAAAGCCACCTCACATTTATGGTAAAAAGGGAAAAATAATTGTGATTCAAGTCATGAGCAAGTTATGCAAAAAGAATGAGTAATATGAAATTTATACAAATGAAAAGTCTCATAAACATGTTATGCTATAGAAAGCGATAAACGAGTACCTTGCTACGTACAAATTTGAACAATCATTACCAAACAACCGGCATGTTGAATCTATCACAATTGGATAATTACCAAATGCTACTTCAAGCGATCGGGCCAAAATTTGAATCTAAACACAAACAAGAGAATTAAAAAAATAAAACTATAAAATACTATACTATAAAGCCTTGGTGTAAGTGATAAAAAGGCTAGCCAAGTGAACCATTAAAAAGAATTCATTGGCTAAAAGTTACAAAAGTTTTTGTTGGAGCGGTAAAGCGGCAAGCAACAAAAGTTTTGTTGGAGCGGTAAACGGCGCCATTTTGTTGGAGCGGTAAAGCGGCAAGCAACAAAAGTTTTTGGAAATATTTATCCGGGAATTTATCGTGTCCACAGAGATTGGTGATACCGAATTGCCGTTCGACGGATTCTTAGTTATGAGTTTGGTTTTGAATGAATTTAAATAATGAAATGGAAAAGTAAATATCAACATAAAAAGAATACATTCTTCAAATAGAAGAAACTATCAAGTATATTGCATATAATCTACTCTTCACAAACTTAAACTTATCGACCAGTTGCACTCAGTTTACTATACTCCTTAAACCATTCACGTGTTGCCCGTTGTCGGCATTCGTGTCCAAACACCGCCACGAGTTCTATCGTATGCTTAGTTGACGATTTCTCCACCAACCAAACATACGGTAGCTTACCGTATTGCTCGATCGACGATCTCTCCACCAATCAAGCAACCCGGTAGCATTACGAACCAACACAAAGTGAACATTAACTCTTCATCTATCTCTACAATCAAGAAGCTAATGATTATCTCTCCTAATCAAGATTTGTGAGGTCTATTTCTACAACAACACAAACCCCTAACATCAAGATGCAAAACAACCCACCAAACATAACCCAAACATCAAGATGTAAAAAATCAGGAAAAACAACAAGTTTATATTGTAAAGCAACTTTATACAACACCATGGGCGACAAATATACATGAGATCAAAGTATATATATACAAAACCCACAAATGAAACCACAAAGAGAAGAAAAGAAGAAAAACCCAAAAATCTCACGGTTTGTCGGCTCCGATTGATGAAGGATTCAACCTCGGATCATCCATTTGACAGCTCCAATGTGTTTTCTAGCATCCTTCCACTCAAAAAATGCTATTGGATGGTTTGGAGCTCTAAAATATCCAACCATGCCCTAAAATATATGATCCCGGTTCGAAGCGTTGGAAAGATTATTCAATTTCCTATCCAACAATGACAACATATCAACCAAATTGGTGATTTATTATTCTTTGATTTTGAGCTTTATTTGCCGAATGAATTGATTCCGCCGCTCAAAATCGCGCGTTTGAAGCCGTGTCTTCGACACT
This sequence comes from Vicia villosa, assembly GCF_029867415.1. Taxonomy (NCBI): domain Eukaryota; kingdom Viridiplantae; phylum Streptophyta; class Magnoliopsida; order Fabales; family Fabaceae; genus Vicia; species Vicia villosa. The sequence continues at coordinate 377,852 of NW_026705694.1, forward strand.
TTATTGCTCATGCTCCAAATACGCAAGAATACCTACAAAAAGAGTAGAAAACTATCAAAAAGTATAAAAGTGTATGAAAATATATCTATTCACAAAGTATACGTATTTATGCACAAAACGGGGTATTATTCAAACGTTATTAACAAAAAGTATCGATAAGTGCCACTATTTACAATCACAAAATAACTACATTTTGGCACTTAACACCCACGCCACTGATGTAGGTATTAACCATAAAAAACTCCAACACACTCTTTCCTTCCTTTTTAATGCTTACCAATTCATTACTCTTTCTGATAACAACATTATTTATATTTGCGTTAGATTAAGGAGAGCGTCGACGAGGCCAATGTTATTGATGATTATGAAGTGATTAATATATGTTGCATAACTTTTGATATGGTGTTTTATATTTTTGTTTTTGATACATGTGGTTTTAACCCATCTTATGCATAATAAAATTGTTTTGCAGGACACTGCAATTACATCCAAACTTACCTAGATCTGGTCATACCGACATCAAAGTAATAGATGCTTGATGGGTCAAGTGAATCAACAACGTTGGTTAACTTCGCTGATGGTGAATTGTCATCAACCTATCTTAACAAAGTTATCAAACTTTAGAAGAATTAGTGTTGATGTTTCGTCATTTATATGATGTTTTATTTGTTTTTCTTATTTTGTGTACTAAGATTATATTTATGGTCTCATCTGTTTGAGATCCTATCATTTTTTGTTGTTTAATTTATGGCTACTGCTTTGCGTTTTGTTGTGACATTTACCAACAATACTATTATTATTGTTGTAAACTTCATATGTGTCAAAACGTATTGGTTAATTTCAATGTTTTTTTGTGGTTGTGATATTCGAAATTGTAATGTGTTCCATTCAATAATATTGTAACGTGTTTCCGCCCTAATATGCATAAGTAAATTGTCCAATACATCGCCTCATTAGTATATATCATCAAAATTACCAACATATGGCTCAATTATTTAGGTCCATACAGTTTTATTTCCCCTATATAATAACATCCAACCACCTCCCCTTACCCAAAATCCTACTTTTCAACATATACAAATTAATCCTACATCACATCCATAGCATGATTTCTTTTGAATGTGAGCAGTTTTGGAATCTATTAGGTGACTTGACAATTTTGTCATCCTTCGGTTCTCTTACAATTCCAAATGTTGTACGTCCTCAAAACATTACCCTCTTCTTTTGTTCAATTACTCTGACTGCACAATTGTAACATTTTATATAGTTTTTTCATCTTTTTTTTAATATAACACTTCTAACTTATATATTTCTTCTACCTGCCTTGCCATCCAACCTTATTTGGAAATAGACCTTGAGTTTGTACATGAAGTTGGTCACTAACTACCTGCACATTTCATGACAAATCTCTCACATCACCTAAAAAAACGAGATATAATGCCAAGGCGCGCCATGTTTTATTTGTTTTAAAAAACCTCAATTTTTTAATATATAGGTTAAATTTTAATTAATTTTATAATATACTAAAATTAATAATTTTTAAAATCATTTTTTATAAAAATTAAGTAATAACATTTATTTAGAATGTAATAAATTTTGTTTAGTCCTTTTACAAAATATGAGATCTAATATTTAATTTTCTTTAACAATTTTGACAATGTTTTTTCTAAATGATAAGAAGAGTGTTATGAGTTACTTTTATTATCGAATAAAAATGAATGTTAAACGAAATCAATTATGTAGTGATATATTTGTTAGGGTCCACAATCAGTACGGTACATGCTTTGCCTCACCAAGCGCCCACCCCTATAATGTGTCGCACTTACGTAGTAGAGGCTCTTCGTATGAGAAACATGGACAACAACCCTTACTCAAACTAGAACGGCATGTAGTAAATCATGTCCATGACTCTCTAGGAAGTTGGTACTTAACGACTTCCCTAGTAAAGGTTGAACGATTACCATTTCTTAGATATAGGCCCATAAGCCCCATATAAATGACCTTATTCCTAGCATGAGGAGAGATAACTCATTACGTACACAAAATAGCCTAAGAATACATAGCTTCTCATCTCATGTGAGTTTTCTCTCTCCGTAGTAAAAAACACCACCAAACAGGGTTTGTCACCACCGTGAGCAAGCCCTTACCCACAAAAAATCACTAAGGCCTCTGGCCACCCTTGCCAGCATAGGGGTGTCATGCATTATGTAATCTTTGACAAGTATAGTAATGTCCACTGTGGGACCTCCGTAAACCTAACTTGGGCCATATCATTCGTTACCATCACCACTTCGATACTCATCGAAACATCTACTCCTAGACCTAATTGTTCTCAATCATGGTTGCTAGGAGTATACAATCCCTTGCATCGGAGGATAGCGGGGGTAGAAATGATTTTAATGCTTTGGCAAAAATATGTGCTACCATGAATGAACTGTGTTGCCAAAATCAAAGTCTGGAGGACAATGTCCATAACTTCTAATAATGCCAACATGATGCTAACCCCAAAGAAGAGAGGGAAGTGTTAGACCCTTAGCCACTTTCAAATGAATTATGGGTAGCGCTTGTCCCTAAAGGGTTCAAGCATCCCACCTTGGCAAAGTTCGATGGCCTTAGTGATCCTTATGAGTATGTCGCATCCATCAATCCATAGATGGCCATCATCGGAGCGCCCCAATATTTGAAATGCAAGTTGTTGTCTAGAATTTTAGAGATGCAGTTTTGCGATGGTACATGGGCCTACCCCGAGTTTCCATCGCCAACTATCAAGAGTTGGTGAAGAAACTTGTACACCATAGTTGATGATGTTGTATTTTTTTCTCTTTTGATAGATTGCAAATGCACAAAATCAATCTTGATTCAAAGATTTATTATCTACACCATTAATGACACACTCAATCTTATAATACGACCCTGTGATTTGAAAACCAATTGTCTACACCATACAAACGATCACAAGCAAATTCAATCTTAATTCTATAAATAACATTATCTTTGCATATGACATAGCCCAAAAACAATCCTCACTTACTCACATTGTGTTTGAGAGACTGTAGATTTTCATATCTCTCGCTTAACTATTTCGCCCTTATAGGCCCCATGCTCAAGGGACTGTAGATTGTCATGTCTTTCGCTTAACTACTTTGCTGTTACATGTCTCGTGCTTTAGGAACAGTGGACTGCTATTTTGTAATATAAGCCTCAAGAGTATCAAGATTTTCAGTCCATTAACTTCCCAACTTGCGAATAAGACATAAGGTACTAAAAAGAAGTGGGCAATGTCACATGGAATACATGTGGGCGAGCCTCCCACCTCCCCTACTTTATAGGGTGTGGCGTTTCAAGCACATTCAAAATAACTAACAATACTATTCTAATCATAAGAGAAGAATCTCAAGTCTCAATAATTGATTAGCCAGATCTCCTATATTAAAGAGACGAATCATCCATTACTCTCACTGTTGGGTCAAGGTCGCATTGCATATGGTCAAAATTATAGGCAAATTATCTAGTTTCCCTCTGAAGAGAATCATAGCTATAAATACCTAACTCAATAGTTAAGTTTGATAATCACTTTTTTCACAAATTCGTAACCTAAAGACCCTGGCTTAATTCATTGCATGTAGGGTCACATCTATTGTATGCACCGCAAATAAAAAAAATATAATTTTGAAACAGAGAATGCACAATAACTTAAAATATATTACAACTCAGGATAGTTCCCCAAAGTATCAAAATGACTTTTATATTTCCAATCTTGTGAATAACACAAGTGTTTGAAATAAATGTTTTGTCTATGTATATTTTTTATAAGATAACAAATATGGCAAAACGTTCAGTCCAAGTTGGTAAGATCTATGCCTTGCAGCAAAGAAATCACTAATAGGGATGGCAACGGGTCGGGTGCGGGTTTTACACTATCCAAATCCGCACCCGAAATTGGCACCCGAACCCAAACCCAAATGTTGTTCGGGTGGAAAAATAACACTCACGTCCACACCCGTTAGGTTCGGGTTTTTTCATTCAAACCCGAACACGTAGCAAAATACACAAAATATATTTTTCCTACAACTTTTCACAATATTATATATATATATATATATATATATATATATATATATATATATATATATATATATATATATATATATATATATATATATATATATATATATAAGCGGGTGTCATTTCGGGTTTCGGATGCAGGTTTCACACTACCCAAATTCGTCCCCGAAATATCGGGTGGCACCCGAACTCAAACCCAGTCAACTCGGATTTTCACCCATTGACTCGAATTCGGGTGCGGGTGTACCCTGCGGGTTTGGGTCTGCTTGTCATCCCTAAGATCCAACACCAATGAAGGATTCAAATAAAACCTTTATCCCCTAATAAATAAGGTTTACTCTTCTGTAACAAATTATGTAATAAATATAAGTAAATTTTATTTTTTAGGGTCATTAAATAATGGGAAAAGCTAACATGTGCCCCAAGGGCACAAGTTAATGAGATATTTATAAAAAAATGAGTGAAGACCCATTTTGGTCCCTCACAAAAACTACAGAACCCAAATTAGTCCTCCACAAAAAATAGGACCCGATTTAATCCCTTACAAAATATAACCGGGTCATATTAGTCCTTCTGGGGATATTTTTTTCAAACCGGTTTTTTCTTCTACTTTTAAACCGTGACTGGACCGCCAAGTTGTATTTTATTTTTCATTTTCATATTTTAAATACTAAATAGATTTGTTCTGAAAAGGAATTGAACTCAAGACATTTAGGTCACATCCTATGTCTTTACCACTATGCCAACATACACTTGTGACAAATAATTCGCATGATTTATAGTAATATTAAACAATTCTAAATTTAAAATATAAAATATAAATTTTGATACCTACAGGGTCTCAAACCCAAGTCTCTTCAAATTAAATGGTAGTCACTTTATTGTAAATATGAAAAGTAATCTAAGAGGGGTTGCATGAATTAGTTAATTGATATTAGTGAATTTTTCTCGATAATGAATGTTAACAATGTTTTGATTTTTTTTGAAACTATTATAACAATTTCGAAAACTTAGAACAATATTGCTAACATTCATAATCGAGAAAAATTTACTAATACCGATTAATCTAACTGATTCACCCACTCTTAAATCACTTTTCATATTTACTGTACAGTGAAGTGACTATCATTAAATTTGAAGGGACTTGAGTTTGAGACCTTATGGGTACAAATTTTATATTTTATATTTTAAATTTAGAATTGTTTAATATTACTATAAATCATGCGAATTATTTGTCACAAGTGTACGTTGGCATAGTGGTAAAGGCATAGGATGTGACCTAAATGTCTTAAGTTCGATTCCTTTATAGAACAAATCTTATCTTTTTTTGTATTTTAAAATCTGAATTGTTTAAAAATAAAATCAAAATTAAAAATAAAAATCTAGTTAGTATTTAAAATATGAAAAATGAAAAATAAAATACGACTTGGCGGTCCAGTCACGGTTTAAAAGTAGAAGAAAAAACCGGTTTGAAAAAAATATCCCCATAAGGACTAATATGACCCGGTTATATTTTGTAAGGGATTAAATCGGGTCCTATTTTTTGTGGAGGACTAATTTGGGTTCTGTAGTTTTTGTGAGGGACCAAAATGGGTCTTCACTCTAAAAAAATTTCTTGAAACTTGTACATTCAATGTATCAAAACTTTAAATATGACTTTATTGCATTTAATTATATTTAACTTTTTTTAATTATAGTATCCTTAACATGTGCCCTTAGGGCACATGTTAGCATGACACTTAAATAATTGATATATTTTGTCTATAAATCTAAAAAATAAATTTGTTTATAATTTATTAGGAAGGGAGTACTTGTTCCATAGCTAATAAATATTACTTAATCCGAAAACAATACATATTTTATAAAGGACAATATCATGATAGCTCATAAAATCAAAAGTAGATAATATATTGAAAAAACTGATGTGGATTTAGGTCAAAACACTGATAATTAATTCAATAATTTATCTCAATCACGTGTACTAATTTAGTCCCTCGAAGGGTGGCACACATTAACCCAAAAAGGGAGTACATTAGTTGGAAGCATGTGTGCTTGCTGGAATTTGAAAGCCACCATTCAATTGTAAAGATCACATTAAAATTATACGTACAAAATCATGGCCTACACCACATGTGAAGAAATGCAACAACCAGGACACTACTTCACTAACACTATCCTATTATCAAGAGAAAACAGAAAAACATTCAAGTCAATGATACTATGATAGCTCTTCTTAATTTGTATACCTAAAATTTCAGAACTTGTAGCCAATTATTTTTCTTAACGTGTATTTAAATTTGTCTGGTTTAAGCAACTGATGACTACTAGCTAGGAATCATAGCTTTGTACCTGTCCGGAATTAATGGACAATTATTATTTCATCATACAGTTTCAAAATAAATGTTTATAATTTTTGCATATTGATTAAAAAAATATAATAATATTATCATAAAATATTTTATTTTTATTAAATTATTATGAGAATGACATTTATTTTAAAACAATTTTTATTGGCTAAAATAATACTTATTTTTAAACGGAGGGAGTAATATTTGATGTGAAATTAAGACATAATAATTGAACAGTACGCAACGGATTCCCACATTTGTAGGAATCTTGAGGATCAACAACAAATATAAGACGGCAAAATAAATGCACAAAAGAACACCGATACTTTTAACGTGGAAAACCCCTCAATTTGAGAGTATAAATCACGAGTCGTCCAGACCAAAGAAATAGCTCCACTATAATCAATTGAGGATACCAGAGAGTCTTAAAGTGATTCACAAACAAGCACTAACACCGGAAATCACAAAGCACGATTAACTTACAAATAAGAATAAAAAAGCTGAAAAATAACCCAAATCTGCAGCTCCAATACGATGCACATATCTCTCACCTCAGATCTTGTTTTCTAATTCTAAACGGTCAAAAGTTAGATATATGAGTTGCGAACACGCCCATGAAATTTCAGCTTGATCCAACAGTTAACGAATCGGGGATCGTCGATTTAGTGGGACTGGTATAGAAAAAACAGGAATGAGTTTCTCTCAGTTTCTCTCTCTTTTGAATCCTTATTTTTTCTTTATATCTCTTAACCCTAAATTGACACTCTCCACTTAAATAAGTGAGATAAATGAGCTATTGATATTTGGGCTTTTCTCTATATAGGAAGGGAACCCAAACCCAACAAATCTCCCCCTCACAACTATGTGGAGGAAATCGCCAAACCGGCGATATCACAACAAGCTTCAAACTTTCCTCTTGGTAATGCTTTAGTCATCATATCAGAACCATTATCATCTGAATGAACTTTAGCTAACTCTAACAACTTAGCATCCAAAACATCACGTATCCAATGATATCTCACATCAATGTGTTTGGACCTATAATGAAAAGTTGGATTCTTACCAAGATGAATAGCGCTTTGACTATCAACAAATAACACACATTTGTCTTGAACAAAACCAAGCTCCTGCAAAAATTTCTTCAACCATAATAGCTCTTTGCATGCTTCGATAATGGCAATGAACTCAGCCTATGTAGTAGACAATGCTGCACACTTTTACAATCTGGATTGCCAAGCCACAAATCTCCTTACAAATTTAATCTTGTAGCACGAAGTGGACTTTATAGAATCAATATCTCCAGCCATATCAGAGTCAGAGTACCCCACTAGAGTAGGCTTATCTCCTAAAAAAGAAAGCCTCATATAAGTAGTACCGCAAAGATACCTTAAAATCTATTTTACAGCATTCCAATGCTCTCTACCTGGATTTGAGAGAAATCTATTAAAAGTACCAACAACATGTGCAATATCTGGCCTTGTACACAATATTGCATACATCAAACTACCCACAATAGACGCATAAGGAACACGTTTCATATCAAATGCTTCATCTTAACTTGAAGGACTTTGATTAGAACTCAACTTGTAATGAGTAGTAAGAGGAATGCTTACCGCCTTAGAGTTTTCCATTTTGAATCTTTGCAGCACTCTTTCGATATAATATTCTTGTGACATCCAAAGTTTCTTCTCTTTTCTGTCACGCATGATTCTAATGCCAAGAATCTGTTTAGCTGCTCCCCTGTCTTTCATGGCAAATGACTCGCCTGACTGCTTCTTTAACCTGTCAATGTTATAAATATTTTTCCCTACAATAAGCATATCATCAACATATAACAACAGGATAATGAAGTCGTCGTTAGAAAATTTTCAAACAAAGACGCAATGATCTGAAGTAGTCTTATGACATCCTGGATCACACATAACAGACTCAAACTTCTTGTAACATTTCCTTGGAGCTTGCTTCAACCCATATAAACTCTTTCTCAATCTACACACATGATCTTCTTTGCCTTTAACTTGAAAACCATCGGGTTGTTTCATGTAGATCTCTTCCTCCAAATCACCATGAAGAAAAGCCCTTTTCACATCCATTTGCTCAACCTCTAAATCAAGAGCAGCTGCCAAAATCAACACAGTTCCAATTGATGACATCTTTACAACATGTGAGAAAATATCATTAAAATCAACATCATTTCTTTGACCAAAACCTTTCACCACTAATCTAGATTTATACCTTAGAGACTTAGAGGTGCTCTCATGTTTAACTCTATAAATCCACCTGTTTTCCAAAGCCCTTTTGCCTTTAGGAAACTTCACTAAATCATAAGTGTGATTATCATACAATGATTTTATCTCATCATGCATTGCATCCAATCACTTTTTATTTTCATCAATTTCCATGGCCTCTTGAAAACACTTGGGTTCACCCTCATCATTCAAGGTCACATACTCATCAGAATTATACCTTGTAGAAGGTTGTCTCTGCCTGTTAGACCTCCTAAGTTAAACTTGAGATGATTCTGGAGCTTCACCAAGATTTGCATCCTGTGACATATTTATCTCCCCTTCATCATCATTAGTGGGAATATTTTCCTCATCTCTAAGTTGTTGATCATCAACATAATCATATGCTTCACCATTTTGATCATCACCACCAATAGCATATAGATTATGACTAACTAACCAAACTGGATCAACATTAGACAAACTGATATCTTTCTTGGGTATAGTCTTCTCTACCTTATCAATGTCTTCAATATTTTAGTCTTCCATGAACACCACATTACGACTTCAAATAAGCTTCTTCCCTACAGGATCGTACAACCTGTAACCAAACTCATCTTGTGCATAGCCGATGAAAATACATTGTTTTGACTTTGCATCCAACTTGTGTAACACCCTTCTAAACCCCGCAGAAAATTTAATAATTAATCAGAGTAAAAACATATGCACAAGGGTGCCACAATTATTTAAAATAATTATATCAACTAAGGTCAAAGTCATGCTTTATTAGGAAACGATTCACCAAAACACAATCATGTTTAACACAGCGGAATACGAAACATCATCAAATACAACCAAATGGGATCATAATCCAACACCAAATAAATTAGATAATTTCATAAAAACTCTATAACTATCGTTCCCCAGTGTTACAGATCAGAGCATGACCGACACGACCCAACATAAACGGATAAACTCTATGAGTCATCCTCACCAAGCACTAATGCCGCTACTCTTCAATCTGAAAATGACAACATGTAAGGGTGAGTCTCATTCTCAATTAATAAATATTATGCAATTCATAAGCAACAAGCATCATAATATACCGTTCACCCAATTATACATATTCAGATTCACATCCATTATTAATTCACACAATAATAGATTGCAACACACACTACAGAAATCCATACAATCATATTATGACAAAATGCATATGACACAACTGACACTATGCATGTGGTACCAAATAACCGTGGAATCAATCCACCTAACCGATCTACACCTCATCGAGATACGGCCCAACGACACAATTTCCACACAATGGGAAATATGTCCACCAACGATCCAAACATCACCGGGATCCAACATCAATGCATATGAATGAATGAAACACATATAACATACTTAAAACACACCGAATCACGATGAACAACTCATCTCAACACCACATCACCGAATAAGTATGTACATGTTTTCAACATCATTCAAATAGTCATGCATCCATCACAATCATAATAACAAATCACAACCAATTCATCATCACATCAAACACATTGTCACACCTATCTCATATGCACACAATGTTCAATTCTCATCAAGTAATTAAATCTAGTTTTTAAGGAAATAAAGTCGGCTATTACCAATATTCATTATCCATCTTATAAAACACTTAATTACTTGCACAACGCCCGAAACGGCACTAAGAAATGATTCACGGATCAAAAGATACGTTATTTTGAAGTTTGGAAATATTTACACACAGCAAGGTTCGCTCAGCGGAGCAAGGCAGAAGCGAAACCCTTCCAACCCCCGCTCAGCGGACCTCAAGCGACGTCAAACAGAAGCGAACTACGTTGGGACCTCCGCTCAGTGGACCCCCCACCGCTCAGCGGACCTGCGATTTCAGCAAACCCCAAGTCTGCGACAGACCCTGCGATTTCACTCCCCTTTCACCCAAAAATGATTCTAGACATCACATACAGGCATACAATCATCATATATTCAATTACACACCACAAAACATCATTTAACGCATTATTAACCAATTAGTTCACACAGTTATCATCAATTCAATCCAAATTAGAACACCCTAACCTAACAATCCCAATGTCTAATTGAACTAAACCATACATCAATCTACCTATCACCTTGTTTACCCAGAAAAATGGTAAACAAGCGCTAGTTTCCTTTTTAAAGGTTACTTTTGCGGAATCAACTAGAATACTCCAGGACTAATTGCTTTATTTTGTTATATTATGTGTATCTGGTTTGTATTAAATGCAACAGTAACTTTAACATAAAAGTAAACACTGAAATTAAAGGCTTTAAAGTAAATCAAAGCAATAAAGAAAGCAGTAAATGTGCACTGAAAGATGAGATATAACGTAAAATGATTGCATTAATTAAACTGGTACGCATACGTACATTCCAAAGTTGCACTCGTTACTCATTTTTGCGCAGAGGTTTGAGTTTACTTGTGTTTATGTAGAAAATGCGGACCTCTAACTATTCCTATGGAACTTGCTTAAATAGTAAAAATAAAATAACTACTACTAACGGTCGACTGGTTATCAGTCAACACATGTCTTCGACATGCAAGATCCTCAATTGTGAGACCTCCACGCGTCCTATAAGAACTGCCAGAAAACTGCTTGAAACTGCCTCTTAACTTCTAATACCTCTCGACTTCCACTTCAGTTTCTGTAGCAAAATTCTTAAGTCTTCGCATACTTCTGATCGAACGCTGAAGCCTCTGATCATCTTTCTAGTCAAACAGCTTCGACTACTAAGCATTACTTAGTCGAACCACTTCGACCCAAATGGCAATGTAATTATTTAATTGAGGCCCAATTACCAATTTAGGGCCTTTTTACCAAATTGAGGCCCAATTACCAATTTTGAGCCCCAGTTGCCCATTTATTGGTAAGTCGAAATCCTAGGGTAACAAATTGCCCCCCAAGCGACTTCTTTCGACTGACTTTAGGAAAAAGAAAAGATGGCATTTCAGTTCTTTCTTGGGTTTCGACTTTTGTTAATTCCCATTACGCCATGATTACATTTCATTTTCCCAGGCACTAATTATTACCTAAACACTAGGTTAGTGGGCTATAACTGTTCCCACTTTCTGAATCCAGTTTTCAAAGCGTTTCTTTGACATGACTTTTGATTTTACAACTTCTTTTTTTCACGATTTCTAGTGACGTCACCACCAGCTTATATATATGTACAGCTTCTTTCTCCTTTTTCTTTCTTTCTCCTCGTTCTACTTCTCTTCTCAAACGTTTCAGAAAGAACCATCTCTTTTCCTCTAACCTTTACCCATTTTCTTCTTCTCCTTTTATACACAACAATGGCAGCTACGACCACCAACACCACTGTGTACGATACGGGTGCGAACCCTTTAGGGTTTATTATGTCTCGTGAGGAAGAAGAACAAGGCTTAGATTTCATTCCTCAACCCAACCTTACTGAGGCCAAAGCCATCATTTGGCAAAACCAGATGTTAATCCCTTTTCAGATTACTGATAAATTAATGGCTTTTTCAGGGCCATTACCAGACCACCGTTACCACCCAGAGCAAACCACTGGTTTCTTTCCTTGCTTCCAAACCACCATGCCTGTAGCTTTCGACAAACCACGTGTCCTTGATTTGAAGTTTATGGATCCTTCGCTTAGGGTTTTCCGTTCGACTCCAGCTCCTGGCAACAAGGAATACTTGGCTTGGCTTAACAAAGTTCAAGCGAAAAAACAACAAAGATGGGAGGAATTGGGCATCTTCGACGTCATACAATTATCCCGGACTGGTCATAGAGTTTGTCCTCCCATGCTACTTGCTTCGATCTTCTTCTGGGAAGGTTCGACTAACACCTTCCACCTTCCTTGTGGAATGATGACTCCCACTCTCTTCGACGTGGCTGCCATCACAGGGCTTTCGCCATTGGGTAAAATCTTCGACCCAACTCTTCCCACAGAAATGAATTTCAATTTCACCAACGCTACCATCACCAAGTATATGCAAGATCATTATGACAAGTCGACAGAAGAAATCTCTGACGAAGAGCATTTTGCCTTCCTCACCTACTGGCTCTCATATTATCTGTTTTGTCCAGGATCAGTTCAGATTGCTAAAGCTTACATACCTTTGGCTATTCAGATTCATGAAGGTCGAAAGGTCTCTTTAGGTAAGCTGCTCCTAGCTTATCTCTATCATACCTTAGGTATAGCATCTTTAAGGATCAAACGCCTGCATGAGACTCCAAAACAACTCTCTCTGTCGGGACCTTATTGGCTCTTACAACACTGGTTGAATGCCACCTTCGAGTCACATATAGGTTATACTGTTTCCAGATCCATTTTAGAGGTCATGTATGACCGGAGGGTCGAAGGCATCAAGCTTGCCTTTCAAACTCCTCAAGATGAGTCTAACAAACCCAACCTCCTTAAATATGTGAGGTTGTTTTCTGAATGTAAAACATTTATTGCTTCCATGGCCCCTTTCTCCAATCGATGCTTTGGGCCAACTTGGTTCAAAGCTATTTTTCCTGGGAATACTCCTACTCTTCGAGCTCAATTAAATGCTATTTGGGCTGCCTTTCTAACCCCAACACTACTTTCTCATCGTATTGAGTCGACTAGTAAGTGCTATGGGTTTGTGGGTTATCAACCAAACTTGGTCTCTCGACAATTTGGTTTGAGCCAGATGCTGCCCAAGAGCTTATATTCCCATGATGGTGATATTTGTTACTCTGGTCGACCGTTCACAGCCCGTCAACACCTCGACTGCTTGAAGTTTCATAACAAACAATCCTTGGAACATCCCACCTTCACTTTACAAAACTCCTATTTTACAACCAAAGAATTCAATGAATGGTGGTCTGAATATTATCAACTGTTTGATGGGGACTCTTTCGTCAAGAAGCTGAACACTGCATTCGACGTACTGGAGGATCAACTTACTATAAGTAAGTTTTTTATGTTTACATTCGTTTTCTTTATTACCAATGGCACTATTCTAATCTCAATTTTAGACCTTTCAGGACCTGATCCTACTGCTCAGGTCGAAGTCCCTGCTCCTAAATCAGGCCGAAAACGTCCCAGTACGTCGAGCAACACCACCATCAAGAAAAACAAAACTGTTAGAAAGGTACTTAACTTGATCTTTAATCTTGTCAAATCTACCTTAACATTCATTAATTGTTATTCTTCCTTTTCAGTTGGTAGTTCCTACTGAATCAGACGAAACTACATCTCCACCAAATCAGGAAAGTGAGATCTTTTCACGACCCCCGCCTCTGACTCCCCCAAAAAGACGAAAAGTTGTAAAGGACATTCCCAAAGTGGTTGTCAAACCTCAAACAGCTCCAACAATTTCTTCATCTCAAATTCTTACTGAGGTAGCTTAGCATTTTTCTCCCACATATCTCTTTCAATATCTCTGTTTTCTAACATGTTTCTTGAATAGAGTGCACCAACTGTCGACCACACTCAGGAGAAAGTTGTCGAAGTTGCTGAGAAAACTGTTGAAGCCACTCCTGACTCCAATCCTTTTAGCCCTCAAAGGACTGACGCTTTTGGAAGCAACACTGATTCGGCTAACACTCCAGGTCGAAGTCGAACAGATCCTCAGGACAAACCCATCGTCGAACAATCATCTGCCATAAAAAATACTGAAGATGTTCCCCGACCAGAACCCAATGCAGCTTCTCAGTCAAGACCACATTCTATTGCTGATGATACTAATTCCAACAGTTCTCTTAGTCAGGAAGAAATTCTGGACTTGAAGAAGACTAATCTTGTGGAGGCTCTCTTTCGACTTCAAAAGCTGCGACCAAGTTCTTTTGAGATTCCTGCTCAATCGACCAATCCTGATGCTGAGATTGATGCTTCCCTTGTCGAAGCTATATGCCGACTGAAAGCCCATCTGGATGAACCTGAGTTTCTCGTTGTTCTTGAGAGTTCTGAACATCTTGGTGGAGAAATTCGCAAAATCCTAGATTTATTGATCAAAGCTTCTCTTCCACCAGTTGTTGTTCAATTTTTCTTTGATTTTGAGGCGTACTTCGACCAACTTTGGAGGGACCTTATGAAGAAGAAGAACATTACCTTTCAGGCAAAGAACAAAGAGCGTGAACTGGAGAGAGAATGGGACGCCAGTGCAGCTTCGACCAAAAAGGTTGAAGAATTTCAGGAGAAAACTTTAAAGTTTTCTGATAAGCAGGGAGAGATCGACAACAAGATTGTTGATTACAAAGCTCAAATTGATGAACTCAACAAAAAGATTCAACATCTTGAGCAAGAGAAAATCAGTTTGGCTCAAACTGAAGAAGTCCCTTCGCCTGAAATTATCAACCAAGAAGTCTTGAAAGGACTTGGTCATGGTGAGAATGCACTCAAGTTGGAAAGTAACATTCGACAGCTTAAACAAAACCTGTCTCGACTTGACTCTAAGATTGATTTTGAGTCAACCAAGTTAGCCTATTTTAGGAACAATTTCCCTGCTTTGTAATTTCGTTTTCGACTGACTGGCTATATTTTGTAATGTCTGCCAATGCTCTTTATTAAGAACTTTTTGTAATGATTGGCCAAATTTTTAGCCATTTTAATATAATCTCTTAGTTTTTACTCTCTTATGTGAATTTCTTGAAGCATAGGTTTATATTTTTTCAAATATTTACCATTTATCCTCAAGATTCGACCATCTGAATTTAGTTCTTCAATTTCATATGCATTGTTTGAAAACACTTGCAAAATTTTAAACGGTCCTTCCCAACTTGGGGACCATTTACCCAATAACTTATTCCTTTGATCCATGGGCAGAATAACTTTCCATACATAATTACCTACCATGAATGTCTTCTCTTTGACTTTCTTGTTGTAAGCCTTCGCTACTTTTTCCTTTTGTCTTATTAACCTATCCAACGCTATTAGCCTTTCTTCGTCTAATTCTACTAATTCATCTAACATCAGATTCCAGTATTCGTCAGACGAAAGACTGTTTTGTCGTTGAATTCTTGTTGAATGTAGGTGAATTTCTGCAGGCAATACAGCATCATGCCCAAATGTCAAACAAAATGGGGTAGTCTTTATTGCTTCCTTTGGTGACGTCCGACAAGCCCAAAGGATTTGGTCGAGTGTTTGATGCCAATTTCTGGGCTTTTTTCCCACATGCTTCTTTATCAAATTTATAATAACTTTATTAGCAGCTTCGACTTGACCATTGGCCTGGGCGTAATATGGAGTGGATGTTAGCAATTTAAATCCTGTCTCTGCTGCAAAAGCTTGCATCTTTCGACCAACAAAAACTGATCCTTGATCAGTAGTAATAGTTTCTGGAATCCCATATCTGTAGATAATGTTTTTTTGTATGAAACTAATCACTGCTTCTTGATCAGCATTAACTAGTGGGATTGCCTCTATCCATTTAGTAAAATAATCTATTCCTACTAAAATGAATCTTTGTTGCTTAGAAGATGCAGGTTTGATTTCTCCTATTAAATCCAAAGCCCATCCTCTAAAAGGCCAAGGTTTGACAATGGCATGCAATCCACTGGCTGGAACATGTTGAATGCCTAAAAATATCTGGCACTCTTGGCATCCTCTTGCATATTCAATACAATCTTTTAACATTGTTGGCCAATATAAACCTTGTCTAAACAACAACCACTTCATCTTATGGCCTGATTGATGAGCTCCACAAACACCACTATTAACTTCTGACACAGCCAAATATGCTTCGGCTTCACTTAAGCATTTCAATAATACACCCTCGGCTGTTTTCTTGTATAAATCATTTCCTAATATCACATAGTTTAGAGCTCTATATTTAATCTTTCGATCAGTTCCTACGAATGGATTATTTAGGTATTGGACCAATGGGTTTCTCCAATCAGCATCAGTCATATTGTCGATGGCAAAAATTTCCAAGTAATACAAATCTTTACTTTCAACTTTACTTTCAACATTATCACCTACCCCCTCAAATTTTGACGTCGACAATTGACCTAACTTGTCTAATACTTCATGGGTTTCTTTATTCTTGATCTCGACCATATCTTCTAACTTGTCTTTAGAAACTCTATACCCAGAAGCAATTTGTTCCAATTCATTGGCAATGCAATTGTTAGATCTTGGTACATGCAAGATCTCAACATGTTCGAACTTTTCTAATAAGCGTATCACAATTGCATAATACATTATTAGATTTTCTTTGATGCATTTATACTCTTTTTTGATTTTTCTAATTATTAGCTCAGAATCACCTCGAATCTCAACTCGATTTGCCCCTAAATCTATTAGGGCCTTCAAACCAGTTATCAAGGCTTCATATTCGACCTCATTGTTAGAGCATACTTCTTTCATTTTATAATGGAACTTTGTTGGAAGTCCTTTGGGAGAAATAATCAAGACTCCAATGCCTGATCCATTTTTGTGACTAGAACCGTCAAAAAACAGTTTCCAGTTAGTTCGTTCGACTTGATTTACAGACAATTCGACTAACCCATGGTCGACTATAAAATCTGCCACAACTTGTCCTTTCATAGCTTTTAAAGGGACATATGTCAAGGAAAATTCAGTTAGCACTAAGGCCCACTTACCAATTCGACTATGCAAAATTGGTTTAGACAACATATGTTTAACAACATCAAAATGAGAGGACACATACACATCAACAGGCTTTATATATTGCTTAAGTTTACTACATGAGAAGTACAAGCATAAGCATAATTTTTCAATATCATTATACCTAGTTTCAGCATCTACTAGGGTTTGACTTAGATAATATATGGCTCTTTCGACGCCATTATCATCTTCTTGGGCCAACATACTCCCAATTGTCGAGCCTGATGCAGCTATGTATAATTTCATACTTTTTGTCCTATTGGGGGGTAACAAAATAGGAGGCTTAGTTAAATAAGCTTTTATTTGGTCGAATGCCTGTTGATGTTCTTGTTCCCATTTGAATTGATCTTGGTTTTTGAGTTTCACAAGTGGTGAAAATATCTTCGTTTTGCCACTTAGATTTGAGATGAATCTCCTCAAGAAATTAATCTTCCCCAACAATGACTGGAGTTGTTTCTTTGTTTATGGCGCCTTTAGCTCCAAGATTGCTTTCGTCTTATTTTGGTTTATCTCAATGCCTTTCTTGTGAACCACGAAGCCTAGGAAATCCCCTGCATGTACACCAAAAGCATATTTTAAAGGGTTCATTTTGAGTCCATATTTCCTCATTCGTTCAAAAGATTGTCGAAGATGGTCTAAGTGACCATTTTCAGAGTTAGATTTTATTACAATATCATCAATATAAACCTGCATAAATTTGTCAATAAAATCATGAAACATGGAATTCATGGCTCGTTGGTATGTAGCTCCAGCATTTTTTAAACCAAAGGGCATTACCACCCATTCATAAGTTCCTAAAGCACCTGGGCATCGAAACGCCGTCTTAGGTACATCTTCGTCAGCTATAAAAATTTGGTTATAACCTGAATATCCATCCAATAAACTGAGATATTCAAATCCGGCTACAGAGTCGACTAACATTTCAGCAACCGGCATGGGATATTCATCTTTAGGAGTAGCCTTATTTAAATCTCTGAAATCTATGCATACACGAAGGCTACCATTTTTCTTTATGACAGGAACTATATTAGCTAACCATTCGACATACCTTGCAGTTCGAATAAACTTGCTTTTCAGCAATCTTTCAATTTCTATTTTGATTTTTTCCATAACCTCTGGCGCAAATCTTCTAGGAAGCTGCTTGATAGGTTTCTTCCCTGGGTTTAGTGGTAGTCGATGTTCCATCACATGTCGACTTAAACCAGGCATTTCATTGTAATCCCATGCAAAACAATCTTTGTATTCTTTCAAAAGTCGAATCAACTTGGTCTTTAGGTCACTTGTAAGCCTTGTACTTACATAAATAGGCCTTTTAATGACTCCATCACCTAAGTCAATTTCCTCAAGAGGATCTTGAGCTTGCATCCTTTTTACCGATCCTGATGGATCCATTTCGAAACCTAAAGGTTCGTCATCGTATATCCCGTCAAGTCGTTCGACTTGGTGATCGACTTCTTGATTGTTTTCATTTTTTACTATCATGGCCTCAATCGTCATATTTTTCTCTAGTTCAGCTTCTAAAGCCGCTTTTTCTTTGTTTTCAGCCA
Organism: Vicia villosa; assembly: GCF_029867415.1. NCBI lineage: Eukaryota > Viridiplantae > Streptophyta > Magnoliopsida > Fabales > Fabaceae > Vicia > Vicia villosa. The sequence goes on from NW_026705694.1 coordinate 396,659, forward strand.
AATAAGCCGTTATTCGAGCCAGGTATTCTGACTCAGTGGTCATCATCTTTGACTGATGTCCTCTGCTCTGGAGGACTTTCATGGTTCAATGGTTCATTAGGGTCTTCTTTATTCCAAATGAAACCATAATTTGGGTCTAAGTTCAGATACTTAGACACACTTTCATCAGAAGAATATACCTCTTCTGCTTTGTAGCAAGGAGCTACATTTGCCAGATGTTGGTCGAAGTGTCTACGACCACTTTCAGTTTTGTAATAACTTTGGTCAGCTTCAATATTCTCCACTATACCATCTGGCCTCCAAATGGCCACACGCTGATGTAAGGTCGAAGGAACTGCCCCTACTCCATGGATCCATTCTCGACCCAACAGCAGTTTAAAATTTGCCTGCGATGCAATCACCATAAAGATGGTTGATCTAACAGTCGAACCAACAGCTAGTTTTACTTGAATTACTCCAAGTATTCCACTTGTTTTGCCCTCATAATTAGACAACACCATATTATGGGGCCTTAAATCTTTGTCAGATTTACCCACTTTCTAAAGTGAGGAATAAGGCATTAAGTTTACAGCAGCCCCACCATCGACAAACACTTTGTTTATTGGAACACCATCCACTTTCGCCCTTATGAATAAAGGCTTCAAATGATACATCATTCCTCGACCTGGCCTCTCAAACACAGCCTTTTGCTCTTCTACCACCCCTTTTCCCATTACATAGTAACAGACAGGTGTTTCTTCCACATTCTCGTCAGGAAGAAAATCATCTTCGTTCTCAGATACCTCAGATACTCTGTCGAACTCTGCTGGAAGTACAGAGACAATTCCACAGTCGATTAGCAACTCATCTGACTTTATGTCAAAGTTGTCGTCGACCTCTTCGTCCGACAGTGGAGAATATTCAGGCTCTTTTTCTGTATTGAGGATCGGAGCATCATCGTCAACCAATTCTTTAATCGGTTTCTTTCCTAGGATCATTCCTGCAGCCAGTCTTTCATTTGCTATTTTAGCCTGCTCTTCAGTCAACTTCCTGTGAAAAGGCTTTGGCTGATAGTGAGAAAATCCTGCCTGCACCATTTTCGAATTTTCCTGTCCATTCTTATGGCTTCTTTGGTAACGCCTCCACTGCGTTCGAGTCATGGGGTTCTTTCTTTTGTAGTTTGGAGATATGTAATCTTTTCTTTTAGATCCACTATCCGTCCAAGAGCCTTCAGCATTGGTTCCATCGCCTTGAATCTGCCATTCTGGGCGTTTACCTCTGAAGTTAATGGGTTTCACCCATTTGTCTTCAGGGACATCCGTTTTGGGACGGAAAGTCCTTGGTTTTTCAAACATCTTCCTGTATTCTCCAGCCCTTCGACCACTGTTTTCTCCTGTGTACATGAATTGACGATTCTTGCCTCGACGAGGATCGAACCTCACTTTGTTTGCAGCATCGACATTGAAAACAACATCACACCTTGGGCATAATCCAACTTGGGAGTTGTTATTGTGGCATCTCTCAAGGAATTTCAAAAGACTTTCTTTTGGTTCAGGATAAACCATGTTCAAAACTTTGCCATCAGTAGCGCCGTTTTGCTTTCTAACGAAACCATCAGTAGTCTCGACCATCATCACATCAGCAAGCTCAGTATAGTGAGCCTCTTCGACTTGCAAAGGATCAGTATCAACTTGCATTGATGACTTTGGCTTTTCTCCAAACTGTAACCTTCCTTCTTTCAAAGCTTTTTGCACTAAATCCCTGAAAAGGACACATTGAGAAGTTTTATGACCCAAGAAATTATGAAATTTACAAAATCCTCTTTTTTTCTTTTGTTCAAGAGGAGGATTTTTAAGTCCCGGGGGTACTATGATTTGCCCATCAGAAACCAACAAATCAAATATTTCATCACATTTTGTTATATCAAATGAATACGTTTTACTAGAAAAATTTTCATTCTTACTTTCAACCAGATTTTTATCTTTTGAAGGTTTAAGCAATTTACAGATATATGGTGGCCCTGGCTTTAATTCAGCCACGTTGACCTCTCCCTCTTCGTATTCACTGTTGCTATTAGAGTCGAACTCACTTGTAGTAACATAAGCTATTTTTTCTTTCTTATGATATTTACTAGCTCTGGCTTTTTCAGCTTTTAGCCTTTCGACCTGGCGTACTCTATCTGCCAGTTGTGCCATATCTCTCAAATGTTGGGTGTCTAATTTCTTCCTTATGGAATAATCTAACCCACCTGCAGCCATTTCGACTAACTCATGTTCAGGAATTTGTGTGAAATATCTAGCTTTCAGTAACCTAAAACGGTTTAGATAGTCATCGACTGGTTCTGCACCCTTTTGCCTAACTCCAGCTAATTCTTTCAAACTAATTTTCGACTGTCCCATATAAAATTGTTCATGGAACAATCGTTCTAATTGGTTCCATGAGAACAAAGATTGTGGAGATAAGGTCGTGAACCAAGTAAATGCATTTTTTGTTAAAGAACTTGGAAAATACTTCATCTTTAGATTTTCATTGTTTGCTATTTCTCCAGCCTCTGTCTGGAACCTAGCAATATGTTCGACCGTCGACTCGCCAGTCTCACCAGCAAATTTGGTGAATTTTGGGACTTTCCACCCCCTAGGCAATTCTTCTTGCCTTACATATTCTGACAACGGGGAAACGAAATTTGGTCTATGCAAACCTACATTTATTCCATTCTGAACTAAAATTTGTTCAACTACATTAGAGATATTATTGTGTCCAATATTGACATCTTGCTGGATGTTCCTAAGAACCTGGTCAGCATCTTGATGCCTTTGTACTATTCTAGGGATCTCTTGCTCAATTTGATCTCCTTGTCCTATAGGTTCGACCCCTCTCACATTCGACCCTTGAGTAGTCGAAAGGTTTGGTTGTGGGGGCGCTCCAAAGAAATCTGCAATTCTGGCCATTTGTCCCGCCAATATTTCATAACTTTGATTCGCGTTATTTATCATGGGAGTAAAAACAGTTCCCATTTGTTGAGTAAGGGCATTCACCATTTCATTATTACTTTCGTCCATTTGTTGTCGAATTGACAACATTGACGTAGTACTTAAAGATGGCAAAACCTGGTGATTATATCCTATGCCTATAGGTCGACCCCCTAGATTTGACGTGCTTATAGCCATCATGCTGTCAGAATATAATGAAGGATTTGTGTGCAAACCTTGCATCATAGACGTGGGCATTCCAAACTGAGGGTTAAAACCTGGTGGAGGCATCATTCCATGAAACGGCGGTCGTAATGGATTCAACGGTGACCGTACATTCGTTGGTGATGATACCATTATTGCTGCCGTCGATCCACCAGTATTTGTTGTTCCCATTGGGGATGAATCTGCGGCATTTTATGGTGTTGCTCCGGTTAGAACACCTCCTTGATTTCCAGAAAGATCAGAATTATTTGTATTAACTTCAGCCATGTTAGTTAATTTCTGACCACTTCTTAATATCATACATAACTATTATACTAACAAATATAAAACAAACAGCAATTGACGAGTCCCACCAGGTGTGCCAATTTGTTTACCCAGAAAAATGGTAAACAAGCGCTAGTTTCCTTTTTAAAGGTTACTTTTGCGGAATCAACTAGAATACTCCAGGACTAATTGCTTTATTTTATTATATTATGTGTATCTGGTTTGTATTAAATGCAACAGTAACTTTAACATAAAAGTAAACACTGAAATTAAAGGCTTTAAAGTAAATCAAAGCAATAAAGAAAGCAGTAAATGTGCACTGAAAGATGAGATATAACGTAAAATGATTGCATTAATTAAACTGGTACGCATACGTACATTCCAAAGTTGCACTCGTTACTCATTTTTGCGCAGAGGTTTGAGTTTACTTGTGTTTATGTAGAAAATGCGGACCTCTAACTATTCCTATGGAACTTGCTTAAATAGTAAAAATAAAATAACTACTACTAACGGTCGACTGGTTATCAGTCAACACGTGTCTTCGACATGCAAGATCCTCAATTGTGAGACCTCCACGCGTCCTATAAGAACTGCCAGAAATCTGCTTGAAACTGCCTCTTAACTTCTAATACCTCTCGACTTCCACTTCAGTTTCTGCAGCAAAATTCTTAAGTCTTCGCATACTTCTGATCGAACGCTGAAGCCTCTGATCATCTTTCTAGTCGAACAGCTTCGACTACTAAGCATTACTTAGTCGAACCACTTCGACCCAAATGGCAATGTAATTATTTAATTGAGGCCCAATTACCAATTTAGGGCCTTTTTACCAAATTGAGGCCCAATTACCAATTTTGAGCCCCAGTTGCCCATTTATTGGTAAGTCGAAATCCTAGGGTAACACACCTAAGACCACATAAGAGATACTAAAAGGAAGAGTCCCCCCTTACCTCGATGAATCTCTTGGATGCTCTCCTTCCGGTTTCACGTTCTTGTTTTTTTCTCTTCTCTTGCTCTTTTCACGTGTTCTTCCTTTCTCCCCAAATGGTTCCTTTCTTTCTTATTTTATGAAAATAAAATAAAATAAAATATCACAACTCAGTAAAAGGCCTAACCAATATAGCACCCCTCTTTTACTAACATCACACCATAAGCCCAATAGCCTTTATTCCATCATTTTCCGATTAAAATACTAAATTCCAATTATTTAATTTAAATCTTAATTAAATTAATAAATTGAAATCATGGGGTGTTACAACTCTCCCCCACTAAAAGAGTTTTCGTCCTCGAAAACATACCTTAGGCGAAAAGTTCCGGGTAAGAGTCCTTCATCTGGCTCTCTAGCTCCCATGTAACATTTCCACCGGCTGGTCCTCCCCAAACCACTTTCACCGTTGCTATATCTTTACCTCGCAACTGCTTCACTTTACGATCTTCAATCCTCATAGGTAACGTCTCTACAGTCAGATTATCTCGCACCTGTATATCATCTTCCTGAATCTCATGAGACGGATCCGCAATGTATTTCCTCAACTGAGATACGTGGAACACATCATGCAAATTAGCGAGTGCAGGCGGTAAAGCAACCTGATAAGCAACCTTTCCAATCTTCTTAGTAATCTGAAATGGACCAATGAAACGCGGAGTTAACTTCTTCGACTTCAAGGCTCTCCCAATACCAGTCATCGGAGTAACTCGCATGAATACATGATCTCCTTCCTTAAATTCAATATCCTTCCTTCTTTTGTCATGGTAACTCTTCTGACGACTCTGAGAAGCTCTCATCTTTTCCTGAATCATCTTGATCTTTTCTGTAGTTTGTTGCACAATCTCCGGTCCAACCACCGTATTTTCTCCATATTCGTACCAACACAAAGGAGTTCTACATCTCCTACCATACAATGCTTTAAACGGAGCCATACCAATACTCGAATAATAACTATTGTTGTAGGTAAACTCAACCAAAGGTAAATAACTATCCCAAGCACCACCTTTTTCTAATACACAAGCTCGTAACAAATCCTCTAACGATTGAATCGTTCTCTCCGTCTGTCCATCTGTCTGCGGATGATAAGCAGAACTCAACCTCAACTTAGTACCTAAGGCTTCCTACAATCCTGTCCAGAACTTAGAAGTAAATCTCGGATCTCTATCCGACACAATACTAGCCGGAACACCATGCAAACTCACTATCTTCTCAACATACAACTGAGCCAACTTCTCCATCGAATAATCCATTCTTATTGGAATAAAGTGAGCAGATTTCGTCAACCGATCTACAATAACCCAGATAGAATCACAATTCTTGCTCGTAGGTAAACCAGATACAAAGTCCATAGAAATTCCATCCCACTTCCAATCCGGAACAAACAACGGTTCCATCAATCTAGACGGTTTCTGATGCTCAATTTTCGACTTCTGACAAATTAAGCAAGCATAAACAAACTCAGCAATTTCCTTCTTCATTCCAGGCCACCAAAATAATTTCTTCAAATCATGATACATCTTGGTAGCACCAGGATGAATGCTCATTCCACTCCGGTGTCCTTCTTCCAGAATACTCTTTCTGATCTCAGCAACATCGGGTACACACACTCGGTCTCCAAACCTTATGACACCATTCTCGTCAATTCGGAATTCACCTCCTCGACCTTGGTCAATCAATGTCAACTTATCTACCAAGCCAACGTCAGATTTCTGTCCGTTTCTAATTTCTTCAAGGATACTATTAGTTAACTTTAACATCCCCAACTTAACGCTATTAGAAGTACTTTCGCATACCAAACTCAAATCTCAGAATTGCTCAATTAAATCCAATTCTCGCACCATTAGCATAGACATATGCAATGACTTCCTGCTCAATGCATCAGCAACAACATTTGCTTTACCAGGATGGTAATTCAAACCGAAATCATAGTCCTTCAGAAATTCTAACCACCTTCTCTGCCTCATATTAAGTTCTTTCTGGTCGAAGAGATACTTCAGACTCTTATGATCGCTGAATACCTCAAATCGAGAACCATAGAGGTAATGTCTCCACAACTTCAACACAAACACAACAGCCGCCAATTCCAAATCATGAGTCGGATAATTCTTTTCATGAATTTTCAACTGTCTTGAAGCATAGGCCACTACCGCTTATCTTGCATCAAAACACCACCTAAACCCATCAGTGAAGAATCACAGTACACATTGAAAGACTTCTCTGGATTAGGCAAAATTAAGATCGGAGCACTTGTCAACCTCTTCTTCAACTCTTGAAAACCTTTTTCACATTCTGAATCCCATACAAATACTTGTCCTTTTCTTGTTAACTTAGTCATTGGTAATGCCAACTTCGAAAATCCCTCAATGAACTTTCTATAGTAACCTGCCAGACCAAGAAAACTACGAATCTCTGAAGCATTCTTCGGTGTCTCCCACTGAGATACTGCTTCTACCTTCATAGGATCCACTGCGATACCGTTCTTCGAAATTACGTGGCCAAGAAAACTTACTTCCTTCAACCAGAATTCACATTTTGACAATTTCGCATACAACTTCTTCTCTTTCAATAACTCCAATACCACTCTTAGATGCTCTGCATGTTCTTCATCACTCTTCGAGTAAATTAGAATGTCGTCAATAAACACCACTACAAACTTGTCAAGATACGGGTGAAATATCCTGTTCATATACTCCATGAAAACACCAGGTGCATTAGTAACACCAAATGGCATAACAGAATATTCATAATGTCCATACCTCGTTCGGAATGCCGTCTTCTGAATATCTTCCGCCTTCACACGAATTTGATGATATCCAGACCTCAAATCAACCTTGCTAAATACACAAGCTCCAACCAACTGGTCCATCAAATCATTAATCCTCGGCAAAGGATATCGATTTTTGATTATCACCTTGTTCAGTTGTCTATAATCAACACACAGCCTCATTGAACCTTCTTTCTTCTTAACCAACAGTACCGGCGCATCCCACGGTGACACACTAGGACGAATAAACTTCTTCTCCAACAATTCTTCTAACTGTTTCTTCAGTTCAGCCAATTCTGATGCCGAAATGCGGTACGGTGCCATCGACACAGGACTAGTTCCAGGAATCAATTCTATAGCGAACTCCACTTCTCTTTCAGGTGGCAACTCACTAACATCTTCTGGAAACACTTCCGGATATTCATTCACTACCCGTAGCTCACCAGTATTATCGCCCCCTGTCACCTCCATCGAAGAACACAACATAAATACCACTGCTCCATCATTGACAGCTAAATTCATCTATTTAACTGACATAGTCAAATCCTCAACACTAACCTCTTCAGGAAAGATAACCGTCTTCGTAAAACAATTGATATGAACTCGATTAAATTGCAACCAGTTCATCCCCAAAATGACGTCAAGTCCTTCAAGAGGAAGGCATACTAAATCCATTCCAAACTTTCTACCAAATATGTCAACAGGACAGTTCAAACAAGCAAAAGAAGTAGTTACTGAACCCGACGCAGGAGTGTCAATAACCATACTTCCATGAATAACATATATTTCTAATCCCAATCGTTTAGCACAATCCATTGAAATGAACGAATGAGTCGCTCCAGTATCTATAATAGCAACTAAAGGTGTGTCATGGATAAAACACGTACCTTTAATTAGACGATCTTCTGGAGTAGTCTCTGACCCAGACAAGGCAAAGACTTTTCCACCAACCTGATCCTTCTTCGGTTTAGCGTAGTGCAGACTAATGTGACCCTCTTCGCCGCAATTGTAGCAAGTCACAATCTTCATCCTACAATCTGAAGCAATATAACCAGCCTTACCACACTTGAAGGATTTCTTCTCTCCACTCTTGCACTCATTCCTTCTATGCCCAGTCTCTCCACAGTTGTAGCACCTAACGGGAGCACCAGAATCTCCCCCACTAGGCCTCTTCCAATCCCCAGCTCTAGGATTTCCTCTACCATATGGCTTACCTCTATCCATAGGCTTCTTACCTTTCTTGTCAACCAACTCGCGAGAGTGAGATGACTTCAGCTTAAGGTTATCCTCCTCGAAGATCCTACTACAGTCCATCAAATCGACAAATCGCCGAATTCTCTGGTACCTAATTCCTTGCTTGATCTCATCACGAAGACCATTCTCGAACTTGATGCACTTTGAGAATTCAATAGCCTCGTCATTGTTGTAGTGAACGTAGTACTTCGCCAACTCAACAAATTTCGAAGCATACTCTAGTACCGTCATATTACCCTGAGTCAGCTCCAAAAATTCAATCTCTTTCCTGCCTCGAACGTCTTCAGGAAAATACCTCCTCAGAAACTCTCTCTTGAACACAGCCCAGGAGATAGCTACACCATCAGCATCCAATTCAGCCCTGGTAGCCATCCACCAGTCATCAGCCTCTTCGGACAACATATGAGTACCATACCTCACTTTCAGGTTCTCAGCACAATCGATGACTCTGAAAATCCTCTCGATCTCCTTAAGCCATTTCTGAGCACCTTCAGGATCATGTGTGCCCTTGAACAACGGAGGATTGTTTCGCTGAAAACTGTTCAGCTGCCTGTCAGCACCAATACCAGCTCCATTGACATTCCCTCCCAGTACACCAGCAATCATGCCCAGAGCCTCAGCAATTGCATCGTCATTTCTTCCTCCTCTTCTGGCCATTGTTCTGCTAAATATCAAACAATATTCATTAGAACAAGAAGTATCGATAGTGTCAACCTTACACTATCCGCATACGAGGGCTTAACTGACACTAAGACTCTGACTCAAACGACCGACTATGCTCTGATACCACTATTGTAACACCCTTCTAAACCCCGCAGAAAATTTAATAATTAATCAGAGTAAAAACATATGCACAAGGGTGCCACAATTATTTAAAATAATTATATCAACTAAGGTCAAAGTCATGCTTTATTAGGAAACGATTCACCAAAACACAATCATGTTTAACACATCGGAATACGAAACATCATCAAATACAACCAAATGGGATCATAATCCAACACCAAATAAATTAGATAATTTCATAAAAACTCTATAACTATCGTTCCCCAGTGTTACAGATCAGAGCATGACCGACACGACCCAACATAAACGGATAAACTCTATGAGTCATCCTCACCAAGCACTAATGCCGCTACTCTTCAATCTGAAAATGACAACATGTAAGGGTGAGTCTCATTCTCAATTAGTAAATATTATGCAATTCATAAGCAACAAGCATCATAATATACCGTTCACCCAATTATACATATTCAGATTCACATCCATTATTAATTCACACAATAATAGATTGCAACACACACTACATAAATCCATACAATCATATTATGACAAAATGCATATGACACAACTGACACTATGCATGTGGTACCAAATAACCGTGGAATCAATCCACCTAACCGATCTACGCCTCATCGAGATACGGCCCACCGACACAATTTCCACACAATGGGAAATATGTCCACCAACGATCCAAACATCACCGGGATCCAACATCAATGCATATGAATGAATGAAACACATATAACATACTTAAAACACACCGAATCACGATGAACAACTCATCTCAACACCACATCACCGAATAAGTATGTACATGTTTTCAACATCATTCAAATAGTCATGCATCCATCACAATCATAATAACAAATCACAACCAATTCATCATCACATCAAACACATTGTCACACCTATCTCATATGCACACAATGTTCAATTCTCATCAAGTAATTAAATCTAGTTTTTAAGGAAATAAAGTCGGCTATTACCAATATTCATTATCCATCTTATAAAACACTTAATTACTTGCACAACGCCCGAAACGGCACTAAGAAATGATTCACGGATCAAAAGATACGTTATTTTGAAGTTTGGAAAAATTTACACACAGCAAGGTTCGCTCAGCGGAGCAAGGCAGAAGCGAAACCCTTCCAACCCCCGCTCAGCGGACCTCAAGCGACGTCAAACAGAAGCGAACTACGTTGGGACCTCCGCTCAGCGGACCCCCCTCCGCTCAGCGGACCCCCCTCCGCTCAGCGGACCTGCGATTTCAGCAAACCCCAAGTCTGCGACAGACCCTACGATTTCACTCCCCTTTCACCCAAAAATGATTCTAGACATCACATACAGGCATACAATCATCATATATTCAATTACACACCACAAAACATCATTTAACGCATTATTAACCAAATAGTTCACACAGTTATCATCCATTCAATCCAAATTAGAACACCCTAACCTAACAATCCCAATGTCTAATTGAACCAAACCATACATCAATCTACCTATCACCTAAGACCACATAAGAGATACTAAAAGGAAGAGTCCCCCCTTACCTCGATGAATCTCTTGGATGCTCTCCTTCCGGTTTCACGTTCTTGTTTTTTTCTCTTCTCTTGCTCTTTTCACGTGTTCTTCCTTTCTCCCCAAATGGTTCCTTTCTTTCTGATTTTATGAAAATAAAATAAAATATCACAACTCAGTAAAAGGTCTAACCAATATAGCACCCCTCTTTTACTAACATCACACCATAAGCCCAATAGCCTTTATTCCATCATTTTCCGATTAAAATACTAAATTCCAATTATTTAATTTAAATCTTAATTAAATTAATAAACTGAAATCATGGGGTGTTACAACTTGGACCTTTCATCCTTTGGAATATGCACAAAATACTTACAACCAAAGACTCTTAAATGATCATACTTGACATTCTTTCCAAACCAAATTTTGTCTGGAACTTCACTATTCAAAGCAACAATAGGAGTGAGATTAAGAACATGCACCGCCGTGTAAAGTGCCTCACCCCAATAGTTATTTGGAAACTTAGCTTCAAAGAGCATACACCTTACTCTCTCAATCAGTGTTCGATTCATCCTCTCTGCTAAACCATTCAATTAAGGAGTTTTAGGAGGAGTCTTTTCATGTGCAATACCATACTGCTTTCAATAGGAATCAAATGGTCCACAATACTTACCATCATTATCAGAACGAACACATTTCAGCTTCTCGCATGTCTGCCTCTCTACTAAAGCATGAAATTCTTTGAACTTATCCAACACTTGGTCTTTTGTCTTCAAGGCATAAACTCATAATTTCCTGGAAAAATCATCAATAAAGCTAACAAAATAAAGTACACCACTAAAGGATTTTACCTCTAATGGACCACAAACATCAGAATGTACCAATTGAAGCAACTTTGACTTCCTTGAGGGAGGATGTCTCTTGAAAGATACTCTAGTCTATTAACCAGCCATGCAATAAGAACACTTCTACAAATATGCGTTCTTTAATCCAGGAAGAACATCCTTTTTGGCCAAAACGTTCAACCCTTTTCCACTAATATGACTAAGTTTTCGGTGCCACAAAGATGCTTCCATGTCTATAGCATTCACACTGTCCCTATCAATCAAAGATTTTTTCCAATACAATTTAGAAATCTTCTCCCCTCTAGCCACAACCAAGTTACCTTTGTTGAGTTTCCACTTTCCAGAACAAAAGTGATTGTCGTAACCCCAATCATTAAGCATATGTACAAAGATTAAATTAAAGCGAACATTTAGAGCATGTTTGACACCTCTATGCAACAATTGCATTCCCATGTTGGTTTGCAAGCAAATATCATCAACACCAATTACTTTAGATACACCATCATTACCCATTTTCAACACTCCAAAATCACCAGAAGTGTAAGATGTGAAGAAATCCTTCCTTGGCGTAATGTCCAATGTAACACCACTGTCAACTATCCACATGCTCACATCGGAGACAAAAATAACAGAATCATGATCTCGAAGAATAATAAGATCATCACTAGTAGCAGTAGTATCAGGATCATCATAATGATTATCAGGATCTCTTTGTTTAGACTTACCTTTCTTGCCTTTGTTATCCCTTTTCCACTGATAACAATACTTTTGTATGTGTCATGTTTTGTGAAAATAATGACACTCCAAATTTTTGTATCGTGGCTTGAATTTGCTTCTTCTATTTTCTCTACCACCCTTCGATTCCTTTTTAAGACTTCTCCCCCTATTTTCAGTGATAAGTATCTCATATTGAGATGAAGAACCCTGTGCCTTCCTTCTCATATCCTCATTAAGAATACCACCCTTAACCGTTTCTAAAGAAACGACACCTCTAGGAGCAGAACTTGTAATAGAAACCCGGAACGTCTCCGAAGACTCTGGTAAAGATAACAATAGAAATAGTCTCAAAAGTTCATCATCAAATTTAATACCCATTCCTGACATCTAATCAAGGAGCCTTTGAAATTCACTCAAGTGATCTGAAATAGAAGTGCCCTCCTTATACTTCAAACTTATGAAGCTATTCAACAAGAACAATTTATTATTCCCTGATTTAGAGACATACAAGGACCCTATCTTCTCCCACAAAGTTTTTGCACGAGTCTCATTAGTAATATGATTATAAATATTATCTTCTACATATTGTCGAATAAAATCACATACCTGTTGATGTTCAAACTCCCATTCTTCACCAAACACAGAATTCAGCTTTGCGGAACTAAAAACCGGTAAATGCAATTTTTTCATAAAGAGGAAGTCTTTCATCTTACCTTTTCATAAATGGTAATTAGAACCATTCAACAATACCATCTTCATATTTGTATTTGACTCCATCGTTCAATCAAGTAAAATAGCCCTTAACTAAGAACTCTGATGGGAAATTAAGACACAATAATTGAACAAACACGCAACGAATATAAAATTCCCCACACTTGTAGGAACCTTGAGGATCAATCAACAAATATAAGACGGCAAAATAAATGCACACCCAACAATAGAAAGGAAACCCAAACCCAACAATATTTACTATCCAATTCTGAATAAAAATAGTAGTTAGGCCATGTTTTAATTTTAAGAAAACACTTTTAAAAAGTATAATTTACAAAAATATTTTTAAATATTAAAAATTATTAGAAAAATAACAAATTATTTTAAAATATTCCAATATAATAAAGATTTGATTGCATTTGCGCAAGACAAGAGTTTCTATAATACATATATTTAATGCAGAACATATACTAATATTTCTCTTTTAAAAAATACTTGGACATTTTATTAGAAGTATATATAGATAGTAATTTGGAAGAAGTTAAATTAATGAAAAAAAATTATGAAAAAGTTAAAAATACTATTGTTAAGAAATGTGGATTACCCCCACTTATAAGCACATATTTAGGGTGAGGATTACCCCCACTTATAAGCACATATTTAGGTCATACATTGTCCATTGTGGGACTCTTAACAATTATATCATATTGAAATTGTTCAAACTTTTTTAAATATAATTTATTAATTTACAATCTATTTAATTATAATAATCTAATTAAAAATATAAGTTTATTAAACTTTAGTAAACTATTATAAAAATTATACTACATTTGTCTCTAATTATAAGACCTCTTAAATTTTTTTCTTGTCCCTTTCTATAAGACACTCTTTAACTTTCAAAGTTCATTAATTATTTTTTTCTAAACACACCCCTAACTATATCATATCTACAATCAATAATAAATATACATGTATAATATTCAATTATTTCTCCCTACTAAAGATAAATTTGTAAAATTATACAAATAATCAATAAATTTAATACTCTAACCAACTTTCTTAATTAGCGTAATTTTGTCTTCCATATCTTATATTTAGGGACAGAGGAGGAGGTAGTATATTTCTAGAAAAAAACAATAAACCAATCTCATGTAGTATACTATTTCATCAAAAAATATTTATAAATTTTGGGGTCATTAAATATTTATAAAACGTTTGTATATAATTAGATAAAAGATGAGTTGGTAAGTGGTATCATGGCGATTGAACAGGACCGACCATGGGACAGGGCAAACAGGCCCACAGTCTAGGGCAAAAAAAATGGGGCCTCAATTTCTATTGGTCGGTTTTGTAAATTAAAAAAAAATGATATATTAAATATATTATTGAGAATTTATCTTGCCACATCCCAAGTTATACATGCCACCCTCCATTTTACATTATTTTTAAAATGCCTCTGACACTATTTACTCAAAAGTTTTACCTTTTCTGAGAAAAAATTATTGTTGCCAAAATCATCAAAAAAACAAATTTTCGATACCGAAGAGCAAATTTCCGGTACCTCTTTTTGGCTGATATAAAAAATTCTTTGGTTTTTACAAAATTCCGGTATCCATTTACTGGAAATTTGAAAATTTCCTGTGCGATTTACCAGAGATTTTAAAAATTCTGGTAATTTTACAAAATTCATTACCCCGATTGGGAAATTTTACGAACTTCTGGTAGAAAACCAATACCGAAAATTCCAAATTTCTGGTGTGTACTGGAAATTTCTTTAAAACCTGAAATTTTCATATACTGGATATTTCAAATTTCCGATATTAACTTTAACTGCTGCTACATACCGAAAATTGTACGGTTCCAAAAATTCCAAAACAAAAATATTTTACAAGAATAATGTGATAAAAACTTCCAACTTAGAGGTGACATGTATAGAATAGGGGATGACAAGATAAATATAACTTTATTGCATTACAAAGTTTAAGTGAAAATCTGGCCCAGCGATAACAGTTATATTTTGTGGAGAATTTGTCTTGCCACCCCTCAAATTATCCCTGACACCCCCCAAAAAGCATGAAAAGACCCAAATGTCCATCCCAAATCATTTATCATATTTTTTCAAAATCTCCGTTTTTTTTAATTCTTGGGGGATACCGGAAATTTGAGAAGCTTACCGGAAATTTTGCAAATACTAGTAAATTTCCTATATTTTTATGAATTTTTCGGTACTTTTTACCGTAAATTTTGAAATTTACGGTATTTTTGTACCGGGAATTTTAAAATTTTCGGTAACTTTATAAATTCTTCAAAATACCGTAAATTTTGAAATTTCCGGTATTTTGTCTAGTACCAGAAATTTTGAAATATTTTGAAATTTTCGGTATTTTTTAATTTTTTTTAAAAAAGTTATTTTTCTTATTATATTTTTAATTTAATTGTATCTAATTCGACTTTATTTGTATTACGTAGACATTATGGCCGACCAAGAGGATTGCACAGTATGCATCAACATCAACAGCAAAACATAAGTTTCATATTAAAAAAAATAAGACCCCCAAAAAAGCCTAGCCAACATCAACAGTAAAATATTACTTCTTTGACATTATTCAATATAACTGAACTCTCCCGGAGCATAGTCGACCAACACATTACCATGTGTTGTATGATGAAAATAGATTCAGTACAAAACAGCTCCAAAGTTTTAGTAAAATTTTGTAGCTGATCAGCTACAAAGTTTTACTAAAGCTACTAAAACTTTGGAGTTGTTCTAAGAATTTATAGTAAAACTTTATAGCTGATCTGCACTAGATCTATTTTCATGATACAACACAGTAATGTGTTGGTCGACTATGTTCCGGGAGAGTTCAGTTATCTTGGATAACATCAAAGAAGTAATGTTTTACTATTGAGCTAGGCTTTTTGGAGGCCTTATTTTGTTTGAATATGGATTAGATCTACTAGTCTCATCGATCTCAGTTTGAGACACTTTTCATTGTGTTTTTATTAGGTTGATGTAATTTTATTTTTATTATGTTTGACACTATTTGTAAAATTCTTTTTTGCTGCATAATCTTTTCGGTTAGTACATGTTTCAAGTAGATAACGAACATCAAATGACAAATAACAAACAAATATAGTTAACAAACATCAGATGACAAACAACAAACAAGCATAAACAGTACTCCGAACACATACCGGAAGACTCTGGACGAATCAGACACTTCATTATGTCCTCAACAGATCTTTGGATTTGCGCATCCAATTCGATCAGACCTTTAGTTATCCTACGACGAAATGATTTCCACATGGCCTTCACATCTTTATCATGCTTCAACTCGATTAAGTTGTATTTCACCTTTCCATTCGTATCAATCCAATTCTCCCGAAACTCGATCTTTGTCACCCTTCTGTTATCAGAATCAGGCAGCTAATTGTTCAACGTTTCTTTCAAGGTGACAAAGGATTCTGCGTCATTTGGAATCTTGGTTTGAACAGCAGGGTTGCGGCCATTGAAATACACAGATACCTTAATAAAATACTGAGGAAGAGGCATTTTGTTGAAATGATGTGTTATCCCATAACCATAACACCCCTATTTATACAAATGGTAGTGTATTCTAGACCACACAAATGTGTCGGTGCAATCAGGACCCTCCAAAAGTGTCGGCAAAATCTCAACCGTTTAAAAAAATAAAAAATTGAAACATACCGGAAATTTAGTTTATTTCAAATTTCTAGTATACCGAAAATTTGAAAATTCTAGTATACCTGAAATTTCAAAATTCCGGTTAATCGAAAATTTAAAATAAACTAAATTTCCGATATGTTGTATCGGATATTTAAAATTAACTGAATTTCTAAAAATTTTGAGGTGCATACCCGAAATTCTTTATTTTTCACATTTTTTTTAACAGAAATAAAATTAGAATAAAAAAATTGGGAGGATGGCATGTACAAATTATGGAGTGGCAAGATAATTTCTCTATTTTGTGGAGTAAAACTTTGAACGGGGTGTCCTGGGTTTAATACCTAGGTTAGTTCACTTTCATATTTTTGGTAATTCAATTTCTTTGTTCGCTTTAGTTATTACAACAAAGTTGACTTAAATTTTATTTTATTCTCTTGTTATAATTTTTTATATTTTAAAACATCATTTATATTTAATGTTATTTTAAATAATTTTTTAAAAAAGATTATTTTGTAGATATATCATTTTAAAAAGTAATGTAATTTTGATTATATTAAAATTTTTATAATAAATATTTAAATAGTTTGATGTTAAAATTATTATTTTAATTTATAAAAAATAATTAAAAATTACTTCTATTATATTTTTAAAAAATTCTCATAAAAACATTAAATATTTTAAAATATTTATATGATTAATTTTTTTAATTCAATAACAAAAATTGGTTCTATAAAAGCTTTAATTTTGATATCATTTTTAAATTACAAATTAACTTACATAGCATTTTAGAGTTCCTATAAATTACTTAAAATTATCTTTTAGAAATTTATGATTTTATAATAAGTAAAGTGTAGTTTATTTTAATTTTGTAATATTATTTTAAAAAATTTATTATTCTGTTATAAATATTTAAATAACTAGATGTCAAAATTATTCTTTTAATTTATAAAAAAATATGTTTCATCAAAGATCCATAGCAATTTATGGTTTTTATAAATTACTTAAAATTATTTTTTCGAAGATATATCGTCTACTAATGAAGAAGTTTCTTCAAAGAGAATATATGTTTCGAACAATGAAGATGATGAAGAAGCCTCTGTTAACAAAGTATCTGAAAGAAGAAATGATAGAGCATTGTATAAATAATGTCAAATGAAATTGAACTCATATAATTGAAAAATGCAATTTTTACTATGATCAACTAAGCTAATATTTTTTCCCGTATGCGCTTTTATATCTATATATAATCATTTCTTAATCGTTAACCTTTAATGAAAAAAATGAACCCAAAAAAAAAATTCAAGATTACTTTTTCACTTTTTTATTAGGGATCCATTTTTATTAATTGTGCTGAGTCTCTGAAAAGTCAAGACCGGCTCTATTTTTGAAAGTTGCATTTGTGGATAAGTAAAAAATAGTAATAGAACTAATATGATTATAATTCCATTAATTACAAGTTATGGAGAGAGATATGGTTGTATGGTTTTGACATTGACTTGATTATATTTATGTTACCCTGTCTAATGCGCCCCCTAAAGATTGGAGTATTGTCGGTAACTCTGATTTTGTTTTGGGGAAGTCGATGATGGACTTTGGAGAGATGTTTGATGAGGAAGTCATCTAGTTGAGCAACTATGCTAACACGATGAATTTCGAGTTTCTCTTGTTGTATCAAATCACAACCAAAGTGAATGTCAATGAAAGTGCTTGACAAACCATCATCTTTGATTGTTGATAATAGAGTGAGGACCAATTTGGCATAAGTCAATTTTGTTCTTTCAAGTAACTCGACAATATATTTAGTTTGGCAGTGGAATAAGCCTAGTGGTTTGAATGACTTCAACACCAAGGAAGTAATGTATTGGACCTAAATCTTTAGTGAAGAATGAATTTGCTTGCAAGCCTTGTTATGCATTCATGTATTTTATCACGGAAGTTGCATGTCATCAACATACAAAAGAGTGTTCAAATTGGGAGGAAAGTATGCGTATTGTTTTGACTTTTGTGTGTTGTGTGTAGTGGTATGGTTGAGGGGTGTTGATATATATTGGTTGCGGTGAAAATTGGGGGTTAAATATGCTGTTATTGGTGGTTGCATTATGAGAATTTAACTTTCCACCTTATACATGACAACCCCACCTATGAAAAAACTGTTCAACCAGTTTAAATTACCATATTTTCACAAATTTACGGAAAGAATAGGATATTTCAAATTCTCTAACGATATCGGAAATTTCGAAAGCGTATCGAAAATTTGGCTAAAACAAGTAAGATTTACAGTTATTTTATGAAATTTTCAGTATATTGTAACGGAAATTTCAAAATTTCCGGTATTTGCTACCAGAAAATTCAAAATTTTTGGTATTATCATTTATCAATATTACCGAAAATTTTAAAATTTCTGATGCGTATTATCATACTCGAAATTTCTAGTATTTCAATTTTTTATTTAAAAAAAATGTTATTTTCTTTATATTTTTAATTTTTGTAGTGACGACCAGAGGCAGGGACGGTTCTATTGCGGGACGGACCACCGATAGAGTCGGTGCGGTTGCTCGAACTGTTGATGAGGCGCATGCCTCAGAGCTACGTGCTGGACGCCTTCCTCCGATCGGTTCTAACCGAAAACAGAGGGCTAAGCAGCACACGGTGACTGGGTTCCGTGCACCTAAGCCTCCTATTTATATAAATGGTGATGCATTCTAGACCACACATATATGTCGGCGCAATCAGGACCCTCCAAAAGTGTCGGTAAAATCTCAACCGTTAGAAAAACCTAATATTGAAATATACTGAAAATTTAAGTTATAATGAAATTTTCGGTATTGTCCGGAAATTTGAAATTTCTGATATACCAAAAATTTCAAATACACTACTGAAAATTTTCTCGTACCAGAAATTTCGTCCAAATTTTTTTAATCTCATCAAAGATAAAATTGGAATAAATTTTTTTCGAATGGCATGTATAATTCTCATGCATTATGTGTTTGGATAAAGGGTGTTTGTGTATGATGACTGTGATGAAAGTTAGAGGTTAAATATAATTGTTGTGGGGTTGGATTACTTGTTGGTGTTTGGTTGAAGAAGTTGGTGTAAGTTGGTTGTTGAGAGAAAAATGACTTAGATTGTTGTGTTGAAGAAGGTGTGCATTCACAAAGGTTAATTAGAACTTACTCTCTTATTCTTATTTATAAATAACTTTTAATTTTTTATTTATTTATTGAATAAATAATATATTTAGATTATAGGTAAAATAGATATATCAATTATTTAATAAATTTAAAAAGTTAAAATTTATTTAGAAATAAGAATTATGAATAGGGAAATGCTAATCAGTATCTTCAAGACAATGATTAAGACTTTAAAATAGTAAATTTATCTTGATAATCTGCATATTTAATGCTTCAAAAATTAAAATATTATATTTTTTATAAAATATTTGTTTTTTTTAAAATGGTTAACCATTGCCCTGAGGGTATTTATTAGCAAAACCCTTATAAATAAGAATAGAGTGAGTATTTAATAAAGATAAATATAAATACAATGCATTAAACCAAGGGAAAAGCTAACATGTGCCCTAAGGGAATTATTATACTTTTCAACTTAACTTCACAGGGAATTATTATGCCAGCCAAGACAAAATTGTGTAAGTGCATCCACTTGTGTTGCACTACTTGGTTCAAAATATCCATTTGTGTTGCTCTACTTGGTTCAAAATCATATGGGTTAAATATACAAATTTCTTGTGAATTTTTATTTTAATCTTTAATAAAGTTTTTTTTTAATCCCCTCGTAATATTAAAATTCTCTTACTGTAATATTTTGTGCACACTCTTTGAATTCATATTCCATTTTACTAATGACATGGCAGTCTAGATAAATAATATATATATTTTAATATTTCATTAATTTTTAATTTTTAATTTTATTTTTAACTTATATATAAAGAAATAAAAAAAATAATAAGAAAAAGTCACGCAGGAATGTCACGCTGACAAACTTAATGAAATATTTAGTGAAATGTGGCATTCAAGAGTCTAAGTGACGAAATCTAAATATTACAAAGGAGATTTAAAAAAGATTATTTTACAAGAACTTAAAACGAAACTCGCTAACATTACATTACAGTGTGTTGTATATTTAATCCAAACGTAAAATCATGTTCCCATGACTCGGACATAGTCTTGTTATTTTGATATTTAAATAGAAAGTATATAAATAAATAGGTATACTATATTTATAAATCAAAAGTACTGAATAAGTAAATAAACAAATATAATGTACATATAAATAGAAAATATTTATAAACAAGTAAATAAATTTAATACATACGACTAGAAAAATATATATAACAAAGGATGAAAAGTTCTTAAAAATGAAATTTTCCCAAAAAAGTTTTTTTTAAAAGAAAACTACACGGCTAATTGGGCTGATTATCGCTAATGTTGATGTATCAATCACTTGGTATGTGTTTAGTATTGACTATACACAATTGAAATATAGTAAAAAATCGAATTAACCAAATCAATTTAAATTTTATTAATTTGGTTTGATTTTGTTAGGTTTTATTTTTAAAGTTAATAAACCAAATCAAACTGTACATTTTCTTTTTAGTGTCAAAACCGCACCGTAAACACCCATAATAATTTTAATAAAATAGCTATTTTATTTTTTAACGTAAAAATGATCTTTTAACAAAAACATTTTAGAAGAAATTTATACATTTAAGTTAGACGTGAACCTATAATTATTTACTTTGCTTATTTTTTATCTAACACCGTTGACTGTTTGTGGAGGATCTTAGGCTCAGTTGTAGCTTTCTTTGAATGATAATGGGCTTGTTCATTGTTTTGTTAATTGTTATTTCTCGCACCCCATGGCTTACAATGTTATCTAAATATTCGTTAACATTTTTTTTTTTTTTTGGATTTTTAAAGAAAAAATGAGTTTTTTATTTTTACATTTGGTACAATGTTTCTTGGCTTTTTAGTTGAGTTTTCACACTTAATCTCTTTCATAATATTTGAAGCTTTAATATTCCTTACTTGATTCATCATAGACTTAAAACTTCATTTGTGACAATTTGTTTTTTGGATGATGAGGCTTGATAAAGCTTCTTTGATATACACAATCATTAGAGATTGCTTGACTAGATATCACCATAGACTCCACCAAACTCAGATTGACATTAAGTGTTGTCTTTATTTAATCTGACTTAATATATAGATCTCCCAAACAAATCTTGATCTTAATAGAACATATTTGATCATTACTTTTCTTGACAGATGAAGACTTCACATTATGTCGTTTAGGATATAGTGTTGTCATCATAAAAACAATCATGAATATCCATCTCCTGCAAATAATTGTACCTACAAGCACACAGATCCACGTATTTTAGATACTAAGAAATGGATTTTTTATAGAAGAATAAAAATGATAATTATAAATGGAGGGTACTACAAGATAATTTGTGTTTAGCTACGACAAAAACAGAAACAAATTTGTAGCTAATCTCTATCAAACAAAGTTAGTTGGAGATTTGTTTGGGATTAACTACAATATAAGCCGTAACATGGATTGGGTGGCTAATTATCTATACCAAAATTTCCTAGCAAAGTACCAACTAATATTTAAATATACCTAGCTAAATCACAACCAAACTCTAGCAAAATTGGGTATGCAGTTTAGATATTCTAACTAAACAACCTCAACTTCGCCACAAAAATATCATAGCAAATCTCAAGCTAAAGATTTAAAAATATACTCTCAAACTGAACCTCTTGCCTGCATCAAATTCAGACTTAAGAACTGTCCAAATTGGATTGCACATAAAAAACCAAATGTGAACTATCCTGAAAAATGTGAAAAGATCAAACACTGGTCACAAAGTTAATTTTGGAACAAAATCAATCATTTAGAAATCCATATGACACACCTTCCTAGGAATATTCGTGGTCAACTGAGATCCATTCTTACACGTATCATCCAGTGAAGTTCTTCTAGCAGCTTCTCTCTTAATGACAGTAACAAATCTATAAATCAACATCGAATTATGGTTTTTAGACCTCCATAATTGGCTTACTATGAGGCAAAACATGGAGGAGAGATTCATATCAAAGGCCATATACACACATACATAAATTGGTCAATATAAGAACACTAAATAATCTAATGTTTTAATGATTTCTAGTATATGTATTTTAAGCTAAGGTCTACTATTGTTAGTCCGTAGCTTCAAAGGGACTGCAATTAGAGGGTAAACTATGTGTAGTATGAAGAATTGTTAAGTTTTTAAATGTTTGTCTAATTAGAAAGGCCGTTTACAAATTACAACCATATAATCCAGAATAAAGCCTCCAACTAATGTGCCCACTATATGAGATGAGCAATTCTTGCATGGACACGGCCCTAAATCCACATTCTTAGGAACAACCAATAAGAAAGAGTTCTTTTTAAATTTATTTTAATTTTGTTTTTAATGGGATTCATGGGGTGGTTGAGAGTATGAAGGAGAGAGAAAAATCAGTATTTATTTTTTAATTAATTAAAATTCTGTGATTGGTTGTGTGTAAAACAATTTCTTAGGTATGTGTCCACCTAAGAATTTTCCATATGAGATTGTGACTTTCTTTAAGCTCTCATTGCTTACAAAAGAAACATAAAAAATATTCTCCAAAAGAGTCTACAAATTTCACACAATATATGGAGACTTCTCCTTCTTTTTCTGTCCATCAAGAAGGAAGCAATAACAGTGCCTATACCAGAATCAAACACCAAATGTAATGTTTGAGAAATAGCACATACATTTATAGAATAAAAAATAGTACTAACCAAAAACATTTGATGCACCAACCAAAGCACTTGCTGCAACATCATAAGTGATTCCAGCACTGCGGAAGGCAGGAGTTGAATATTAAACAACGATATTTATTCCAGCCAATTGCTGGAGTAAGAAAAGTGTTGCACCAACACTGACAACTGTAACAACAAATTTTCTAAAAAAATGCTACAAGAAATCATTCAGCATAAGTCATTTCAGAACAAACCAAAATGAAGTTCAGCTTTAAAAGCTGAATGTTAGCATCTACCGTAACAAACATGTTAAACTAGCTGATAAAGATATAATTAATAGTAGTTCAAACCTATTCGTCATTTGATAATCAAACCTAGAGTATGTCTAAACTTAAATTTTACAATACCTTTTCGATATCGGCTACTAAACAGTTCTGAGAGATTTGATTCAAGAAAAATCAATTACCTCAACTATTAGGTTTTGAGAAATGCGTGAGCGATTTCGAATGGCAAAGTAACTATTAGAAAGTTGAAGCAGCGATTTTCAAAGAGAAAGTTAAAACAGTGATTTCCAACGAAGAAGGAGAAGTAGAAGCTTCTATCAATGAAGGAGAAGTTGCAATTTCAATCGATGATAAGAAGCATGGATTTCGATAGATGATAAAGAAGCATTGATTTTGATTGACCAAGGAGAAACATCGGTTTCAATGACGGAGAAGTAGCGATTTTGATTGGAGAAATTACGGTTCGATGAAGCAAAAGTTGATTTTAGGAAAAGTGATTTTAAGAAAAAGTGGTTTTGATGGAGATTTTTCGTCTGAGAAGGAGAAGTGATTTTGGAGAAAAAGTAATTTGGGGAAAAGGGTTTTACGTGAGTATTTTATGATAAACGTTTTGTTTTAATTAAAAAATAATTTTCTTCAAAAGGATAAGATGTTTTAAGAAACCACGGTAACATATGATAAATAATATTTAAATTTTTTATTTATATAATTTTAATTAAATGGATGTCTTTTAAATTGAAATTAACTATGAAAATAATTTGTAGTAAAATTTCTCTTAATTTCTTGTAATGGGGGAACAAACTCAATCTGTCATTATTATATAAAAAAAATCCATCTCTAGACAATCTTCCGAGAAGGGGACATTTCCACATCATTGCTATCATTGACGGTTGTAACAAGTTTTCCAGAACCACGAACAGAATCATCACGATAAGAGGATGGTGAACTTGAGTGGTTAGAACCATTATTTTGTTCCATGATTCTCTTCACTATATTTCCTTCAATCATGTCATCTACAAAACAACAATGAGCAACACGAAGTGGATGAAGCAAGACAAAACATTATTAAGACATATATAACATACAAAGAGCTTCTTCTTTCACGGCAAAAAGAAGGCAAATGGAATATATTCGACGAGGAGAATTCCTCATATACTAAGACAATGCATAATCCATAATTTTCCTAAGAAATTTCACATTATCTTTTAAATACCAAGACACTGCATAATCCATAATACACATATTTTCTACACACCCTTGGAAATAATCACATGACTAACATCAGTTAAAGCACAACCTATATGATGAACCGACAATGCACATTGTCTTGTGAGAATCCCGGGCAAGAGGCTAGGAGATTAACTTTAAGAAAAACACATATATTGGAAGCCTCTAATGTGCGCCCAAAAAGGCTTCAAGCCCAACTTTGTAAGAAATGCTAAAATGCTAAAGGAAATTTCTTTATGTACTCATATACATATTCATATATTTACAATGAAATCTTCAAAATACTTCTATATTTCGAATATACATATTTGAAGACATTTTTTTTTTGGAAATGGCTGACTTCGGAGATGCATAACTCAATTTTTGGTCTTAGGATTTTTCAGATATGCATATCCGAAAAACTCAATATTTGTTAAAAAATTAAAATCAAGGTGAATCAATTGTATTAATAGTATAATTAATTGTATTAATCAAAATATATAATTAAATATATACCATTTTAATCAAGATATATAATTAAATATATATCATTTTTATCAAGATATATAATTAATTAAATATTTAAATCAATACATTATTCTCATATAAAATTAATTAAAAATAATTATATAAATTAAAAATTATAATGCTTATAAAAGAATATTTTTAACATGATAATTTCATTAATTAACAACATTACTATAATATTATTTTTATTGATTAAATGGTTCTTCATTGCACCCTTAATATAAGATTAATATAAGAGAGTTCAAGTTTAATCGAAACACCAAATGTATAATGTTGTAATCATTTAAGGCCCAACTAATAGAGGTTTAGTCCAATATGAAGGCCCTCAAGAGGATAATGGTAAGAGGCATATGAGTTTTCATATTCAAAGATCAAAGGGTACCGACTACACCATGATGACGCCAGATATATGATGTCATTCTCTTAGAGTTGTTATCCACAAAAAGGTTATAACACCACAAAACGGATTCAGATCCTCTGCAGCATTTTTTGTGCTGCCATTCCTCCTGCTCAAATTTTGATCATTGAATTTAATCCACGTGTTTGATCTCCCATGTTTTGCAACATTTTTTTTACCTCTTTCTTTTTCCACCATTAGATTAGGACAGAATATACAACATGAGACAATAAATTGGAGAGGATCCAATTTCCCACAAAATCTATGATGGACCTGCTCTAAAAGGACACTTGATCAGAGTCATTAGAAGGTGCATAGTTGTCAGATCATTTTGAGAATAATCTTTTGACATCTTTCCTTTTTTACAATTATCCGAAGCAGAAGATTCTAGGTTTTTAAAATCCTCAAATCTTACTATAAAATCTAATTAAAGCGTCACATAATGGCACATACTATTTTAACTCTAAAATATTTTACTTTCAACAATTACTGACTCGAGTGTCAGAGTGTTTGCAAGTAATTGTCCACCGTCAAAAGAGAACATTAAGAGACTAGTGACATATAAAAATTTCCTATTAAATTCAATTCACCCCCTTATTTGTCAACCTCTTCGGCCTTTTCAAGATCAATAGTTATAGCCTAAGCTTAACCTAAAAATATATGGACTTATATAATAAAATAAACATAACATAAAATATGAGAGGTGGATATTATGTGAAAAGACTAAGATGGTGAAATATAAAAGATGATGGTGTTTCAATTGAGGAAAATGGTGTTTGTCATTGCAATGTTTGATCGCCTTTGAGATGGATTGCAAATCCATAAAAAATGTTATAAAAGTTCCTTCATATTTTTAATAGCGCTTTTACAAATAAAAATAGAATTTAATTGTAATACACTGACGGTGTAAAGAAGTTTTACACCGTCATTGAATCACAACCGTTAATCTATTGGAAGTGTTTGACTTTTATTTTAATTTTTTTAAAAGTAATATAATTGAGTGGTTGTGATGCATTGACAGTGTAAAAAGTTTTACACTGACGGTGCATAGCAATTAAACTCATAAAAATAATTATTAATCGGAGATTATTAAATGTGATTTTCGGCTTATTGTCATAGTGGTAGTCTAGACGATCGCATATGGTGACATATTTGCATTTAAATTGAAACATAAATTATAAAATTTATTTTTATGATTGATATATAAAACAACACTTATATGCTCGTCTAAAACTTTTTTCTCTTTTCATTCTTTCATCGTATGGGTGGTTTTTGGTCATTTTTTGTTTGAAATCACCCCTCAACACCGTTTTTCTTTCTTTTTTTATTTAAATAAGTGATTATTCATATAGATTTGTTTCTTCTCTAGTGTGTTTTTAAGTTTTCATCGTCTTATGCGGTGTTTGTTGGTTTTTCCGTTTTAGTATTGTGTTTGTTGGTTTTTCCGTCTTAGTACGGTGTTTGTTGGTTCAAATTGACACATTTACTTCAAATCATTGCAGATCTGAGGAAGACCTAGGCGTCGATGTTGCAGATCCAGAAATATGAATATTCTGGTGACTTTTATTTTGTCATATTTGTAGGCACTTTCATGTTGTCGTTGTATGCTATTAACCTAGGTGCTGCAATATTGTTTGCAGATTTACTTTTTTTTCAGTTTTTAGCGATCTTGAATTTGTAATGATCGATGTATTTTTCAATTTGAATGAATGAATATCTTTTTAGTCAAAAAATAAAAATAAAAATGATTGATATATAAATTGTAATTTATTTATTAACTTTAGTTTCTTCTATATAAAATTTGTATTTTCTATCTCTATTCAAATTTAACATTAATTCGTCTTTTTAGTTAGAATTTAAATACATGACATCATATTAAGCGGTAAAAAATCCTTCAAGGCTCTTGAGTATTTTTTGATTTAATTATGAAAACCTTTAAAGTTAATTAAACATAGGGTGACCCTTAAACATATAATTTTACTTAAAAATATTTTTTTTAAATTTAATCTTTAAAATTGAAAACAAAAAACTTATAACTAACTCTTAACATATTCTTAAATTATCATTATAAGTTATTTTGTCTACAAATTCAAACTTAATTGATAGGAATCGATATTGTTAAGTTATATGTCATCATCAAAATTTGAACCTTAATATTTACAATTATGTATGTGAATTTTTAGTAGTTATTACTCATTAATCTATCATTAATCTACTGAAAAAATATAATTATTATTTTTTACTCTTTTTTTTAAGTTGTCATTCTAAGTTGTCACTCGCATTTTATACCTTTACCTGATTTTTAGCCTGATGTACTTGTAATATATTTAAATACATAAGTTTTAGGTGAATTTTTATCTACCTAACACAAAAAATTGGGTAGAGTTATCTTTATTGTATAATATTTTGAAAATAAATAAAAAATATACTATTTAATAATTAATTAAATAGAATAAAATTAAATGATGCAATGTGATTGGTAAAATATATACTACCCAACTTCTTATGATGAGTAGAAAAGTTGTCTCTAAGTTTTAAATCAATACATTTTGAAAATACATACATTTCCTTGACTTTTGGCATGGTGTGTTATTATACTTGTAAATACATTTAAATACATATTTAAGTTGTCATTTGCATGTTGTACCTTAACTTGACTTTTAGCATGATGTTATTATTCTTCAAAATCAATGAATTTTGGTCCACAAACAACGAATAAACACAACAAATGGAAGCTATTCTATCTACACTCTACCGCTTCAAAGATTGCAAGAATAAACTCACCGTTACTGTCAACTTCAATCATGTCCCCAAGTTACAGCTAAGAGACCCAACATTTTGGCTTCATGCTAAATCAAACCGCAAGTAAAGCAAAAATTTATCGATGATGAAAAAAATAGAGATTGGTAACGGTGGGTGTACAATTTACAAACATGCAGTGGCAGAGCCAGCAAAACTATAAAGTCCGTGCAAAATTTTAAAGACCGCAATTTCACATTATATATAATATATAAATAATTATTAATCAAAATAAAAAAGACTCGTCATTTTGTCAACAACAAAAGTGTAGTAAAAGTAAAAGAGATGAAATATAACCTTACAATAGCATGTAAAATAAAATTACGAGACTCGGTGTAACATACTATCAAGTCATTGAACCACATATCGTAGATTTTATTGTGCAATTTATACTGGATAATCTTCTTTGCTGAAAAAGCTCTTTCAATGGATATAGTCGACACCGACAATATCAAATCTTAGTCAATAAATTTGTAAACTAATTTCAGTTTGAAAAAGATTTTTTTTAATTTTAGGGCTAAATAAGTTTTTGGTCGATATAAAATACCAAATATTATTTTTGTCCCTATAAAAACAAATTACATATTTTGGTTCCTACAAAATTATTATGCATGTAGTTATAGTCCTTATTGTTAAACTAATGTGTATTTTTGAATGATTATTTACAGACAAGTTTAGAACGTTTTAAAAAAATCCTTAAAATAAACTCAAAATTTAATTTTTAAGTCAAAATTTTAATTACTTTTATCATTGTCTTTTAAAATTTGAAAAACTCATATTTAATTCTTCTCATTTTAAAAAATTCTAAAGTTTGATAAATAAATATTTTACACTATTTTAAACATATATAAAAAGAATTATTTAAAAATGAAAGAGTAATCAAACTGTTTTCAAAATTTTAAAAAATAACACGGACTAAAATTCCATGCATAAAATCTTTAAAGAGGTAGGAAAAAAAATTAAAAAAAACTTTAAAAGGATCATTCATGGTTGGAAATTCTTTTAAGGACTAGAATGTTAATTTATTTATTGGTCTTGTTAACGAGTGTCCTCAGGGCACTTTTTAAGCATACTAAATAGGAAAATATTCTTTATAAAAATTAACATTTCAATTTCCAGTACATTTTCAATACATTAAATACACATATTTTAATAAAAACTTACCACTTTAATCACTTAAAAAATATCCTAAGGACACTGATTAGCATTTCCCTTTATTTATAAGGACAAAAAAACATATCTAACCCTTAATTTTATTTTTTTTATTTTTAAATATGAACACTAAAAAATATTGGACCGGACCGAGCCCGGGCAATTGCCCAAGCTAGCCGTATGCTAGAACCGCCCATGCAAACATGCAAATCATAGGATATCTTATTTTTCTTTGACCATATATATTAGGATATCTTTTTAAGATTTCCTTTTTTTTCTCATGAGTTTTAAAAACCACTTTTATTTAGATATATAGGTAGGGGTGGAAATAGGCTAGACTAGGCTAGGCTTTATAAGACCTGAGTCTGCCCTATGATATATTTGAAAGGCCTGAGTCTGTCCTGTGGCCTATAATAGGCTCTCTTTTTTGGCCTGGTTTGACCTTTTTAAAAGCTTGGTCTGGCCTAAAAGCCTATTTAAAAGCATATTTTTCATTATGGTTTTCAATT
Organism: Vicia villosa; assembly: GCF_029867415.1. NCBI lineage: Eukaryota > Viridiplantae > Streptophyta > Magnoliopsida > Fabales > Fabaceae > Vicia > Vicia villosa. The sequence continues at coordinate 427,037 of NW_026705694.1, forward strand.
AATCCATATTATTTAAGAAATCTTATAAGTCGTCATATATATGCATATATAGGCCGGTCTATTTAGCATTTATTCTAATATATATGCATATATAGGCTTGTCTATTAAGTCTTTTTTCTAATATACATGCAAATATATGTTGATCTATTTAGCCTATTTTTAATATACATGAAAATATAGGCCGACCTATAAGGCTTCATAGGTTTTTTTAATAGCCTAAGCCTGACCTATTTTATTAAATAGGCTCTTAAAAAAGTCTAAGCCTGACTTTTTTAAATAAGTCTGGCCTAGCCTGGCCTTATATAGGTTAGGCCATAGGCCCCTGTAGGCCGGCCTGGCCTATTCCCACCCCTATATATAGGTCTAAAGTGGTAAATAATACTCTTTTATTTATTTGATAGTAAATTTTCTTTCGAGATCTTTCTTCCTCGCTTTTATATATGGGATTGAGTACTCTTAGTGCTCCGTTATATTAAATCCTTGACTACAAAATAATATTTTTCTTTTGTCCGATTTAATAAAACCAAAACAATGCAGATATGAAAATATGAGTAAAGGTTAATCGTTACTCTCTATCTTATTTTATTTATTTGTAATAATAAAAATCCAACACATATTGAGACTTATAGTATATTTAAGATTTTTTTTATAACTTAAAATATATGTTGATATAGTATTAAAAAAATTTGAAAAAATATTTCATTATGTAGTGTTATATTTATGAGGGTCCTAAACAATAATCTCATTGTCTAAGGATGGTGTCGTCTAGGCAGTATCCTAACAGAACAAATGGATCGCCCTTGGTAATGATGACGTGTGTAATTTTGTTGGTCATAAGAGAGAAAGTCTTTCACGACTCCCTGAAAATTAGGTGGTCAACAACTTTCTCTGGTCATGAGGGAGCAGCTGACGCCACTAAAGATTTCCCAAATCTTAGGCCCATAAAGCCTCTATAAATATCTCTCCACTAGGGGAAAGAGGACAAATCTTAAGACAAAGAGATCACCACCTACATCAGCTTATAACTAAGCACACCACTTAAGAAGAAAGCCTCTCACCTCACTTAAGCAGTTCCTCTAAACCACCACAAAACACCATCGTACATGGTTTCTCGCTGTCTTGGGCAAGTCCTAACTACTATACTACGTAATATTCCTAATAAGACCTTTGAGTATCCCTGCCCTTGTCGGGGTAACACACATACTTATACTTTTTGACCAGTACAGTGGCGCCACCGTGGGACCCCGATAAAATAACTTAGGTCACAACTTATTCATCACCATCACCCTAGTCGTTATAACACTCCAATCCTACACCTAACAACTCTCAGCCATGGTTAATAGGAGAGCTTCATCCCCTACAATATAAGGTACCATTGGTAGCGGTGATGTCGATGCCCTAATGGAGATGGGTGTAGCCATGGACAAATTATGCGGCCATAACCAAACACTAGAGAATGATGTCAACAATACTAGACAGCGCCAACAGGATTACAATCCCCTAAAGGAGATGGAAGTGGTGGACCTTTCAGCCGCTCTCAAACGAGATACGTGGGGTGTTTGTCCCTGAGAAATTCAAACCTCCCCCTTTGGCCAAGTTTGATGGGCGCAATGAACCCTACGAGCACGTCTCCTCCATTAACACACAGATGGCCATCATATGAGCATTCACTCCCTAAAGTGCATGTTGTTATTTGAAATTTCAGGGATGCCTCCCTACGATGGTATGGGTCTACCTTTGTGCCTCTACCGCTATGTATCAGCAACTAGTAAAGAAAATTGTGCATAATTTTTCCACCAGCCACACAAGAAAATGTCCACCATCAGTTTGTTTGATAGGTCAATCAGATTCGTTGAAGGACTACCACACCCATTTTAACGAAGTCACCATTAGGGTCGTCCCACCAAACTAAGAAATGTTTATGGGGACGTTCTAAAATGGACTCAATGCGTGACACTTCAATGAGTCTCTCGCCCTGAAGCCACCGCTTTCGTTGGCGGAAGTAATCACGAGGGCAAAATATTACATAAAGGCCGAGGAGAGTAACGCGAAAAAGAAGGAACATGATTTCAAGGAGCGTGTACCAAATGTTGAGGGCTCACACCAACAGAGGAACAATAATTATACCTCTCCCATAAAAGACAAGACAACATTCAAGAGAGTAGGAAAGACGATGGAGAACTTCACGCCCTTGAACACTCGCTATGAGCAGATCTGACGCAAGGTTCTTCACCTGCACAATATCCCTATGCTACCCGCTTTAAAGGGAGGCGTAATAGTTCCTAAACCAGAAAACTAGTGTAAGTTCCATAAAGTAAAGGAACACGACACAAACGATTAACACCTTAAGAAATATGTGAAGGGAGACTCTTCTCATGTGTCAGATAAGTCCTACTCGCGAGGGCGAGATGACGTAGGAAGCCCCAGGCCTAACAAAATGAAAAGGGTGTCGTAGAGAAAGGGTATTAAAGTTGTGTGTCACACGCTCAACACCATAGTGTTGCATCCCAAAATTTGCCCTCTTATTTTCGGCATAAATTATGGTAGACGTTTATTTCGTCGTTCGAAAATTAAGAGAAAATAACAAAGCGTTCTCGTTGTTTCAAGACAGTTTGGTGTGAAACTCTATTTTACGGTGCAAATGCAAAATTCATAACTTTCTACTAGAAGGTCGTATGGGCTTCGTTCTCATGCTTCCTAAAAGATTTCAACGTTCTCTACATCTTTCGTGTTTAGGCCAAAAGCCAATTCTTTGAGGAAGATGTAAAAAAGTGCAAGTTACCTAATATTTGAATTTACCATTCCACTGTCTTTCGGATGTTTGAAAATTCATAACTTCTGTCCGGAATATCATTTTGAAGCGAGCGATATGCCAAAAGTTCCGTCATGAGGTCTACTATATTTCATGTGTTGGGGGTCGACAATATTTTGTTTGAAGAAGATCCGCTTCGCAATTTACCTGAAGTTTTGCAATGAAAATGTATGTTGAATCGTTGTATTCTAGACGATAAAAAATTCATAACTCGCACCGTTTATCCGATCTTCCTGAAATTTTAACAAAAATTCTGTCTCGACGTCCCCACAATTTTGTATGTTGTGACCTAAGGCCAATTCTGCACCAGAAATTCCAGAATATTGCGAAAGCATCATGATTTATCTGTCGAAATGCGTTTTCGGGCATTATCTAACAAGATTCAAAATTGCATAACTTCTTCTATTTTTATTCGATTGATCCCATTCCGGGGGCATTCTTTCATAAATTTTGTTGGCCCCGATTTCATATTTTTATTAGAAGGCTGAGTTTCGTCACATTCTTTGAGCGGTACACGTGAAAATTCTGCACTGTCAAGTTTTCTGCCTTAGATGACCAGATGAATTTTTTGTCGTTCAAACGCGCATAACTTCTTTACCGTTTATAGGATTGAGTCCATTTCGATGGAAACGGTTCACAAATTTCATCATCTTTGATTTGCCAGTGGTCCCGATTCTGACTTTCGCACCGAATAGCATTTCCTTGAAAATTAAGCTCAAAAGTGCGTTTAGGAGGGAAATTTAAAATTCAAAATTCAAACCCAATATAAATACTCTTTTCCCTCTTTTCCTTTCATTCACAAACTTTTACTCTCTCTCTCTCTCTCTCTCTCTCTCTCTCTCTCTCTCTCTCTCTCTCTCTCTCTCTCTCTCTCTCTCTCTCTCTCTCTCTTCACCAACACTTTCTCTCTTCTCTCTTTTCATTCTCTCAAATCAAAACCCACATTTCACCAAGAACAACAACTACAACTTCATATCAATTTCTCAAGAACACACAAACTTCAAATTTCCAAAGCCTCAATATTCTTCTCATTTCTTCTCCGATCCGCAAGCAAGTCTCCGATCACTATCACAATACCTCCGACCACTGCGATTTATCCTTCCTTTCGATCACGATTCTGGCATCTTCTCCCCTCTGTTTCACGATTTTTGCTCCGATTTTGATTGCGATCTCATCTCTTCCAATTGCTTGAGGTAATTCTTGGCACAATTTCATAATTTTTGTGAATTTAGTTTACTTAAATTTATGTCAATTGCTTGAGTTTTACTTGAATTGGTGTGATAATGTGATATGAGTTGAGGACTTGAATTGGAATTTATTTGTTGATATTGATTTGTGACAAGAATTGGTGAATTAACATTTCAATTGTGATGTGAATTCTTGTGATAAAATTGTGTAGATTAGGTGTTTGATAAAATTCATAGGAGAAAGAATTGTGATAAATTGATATTGTTAGGTTTAGGTATCTCTTGAATTCACATTGACATGATGCCTAAAATAAGAATTGGTTAGGTTTCTAGAGAATTGATGAGATTCTTGAATTTTGGCATAAACTTGACAAATCCGTATTTATTTGGTTGTGATCACATAATGCTTGTTTCTTGATATAATGGTGATTGCTATGAGTTGACATGGTGATTGCTCATGAACCTTGTATCGATTTTAATTTCGGATTGAGACTTTGATATTGTTGGATTGTGTTGTGTTGAAATTTAGGCCAAAATCACTTTGATGCACATTTGTCCACTAACTTTGTGTTGATTTTAATTTTTGGTCAACATTTACTAATTGAATTCAATTCTTGTTGTGTTTTGTTGGTTTCCGGATCATTTTGTGATAGTTTGTGTTGATGTACATAATGCTTACTAACATGTTTACTATTTCATGAGTTGCAACACTTTCAATTTGGCTCAAGACACTTTACAAACTCCTTTTAACACATGAAAACTTGAGTTGATTGGAAAATGTCACAATTCTTGAATTTTTTCTAACACTTGACATAAACTTAATTTTGAGCTAAATTCCTAACTGTAGTGAGTTTTTACACTTGTGAATAATGTAAATTGACTTTGTTGATGATTCTGGAGTCATCGATGTACTTTTTAGTCGTTTTCGGAAAATTATTTTTCATCGATTCGCTATTGCCAGCCGACGAAAATGGCCTAAAAGTCCCACTTTCAGGCAGAATTAATTCAAACCGAGTTTGTTTTTGAGTCCGTTAGCATGTTTGCAATCAACCATGTGATTTTCGTTCAATTCCAAGTCGATAAATTTTGACGCATATTTCCAGATTTTGCGGCTTTTGCTTCTGATTGACATGTATTTTGTGGTTTGACTTTTACTTGACTTGTATTCATATTTGCTTAGCTAATTGTGTACTAATGCACTTGAGTTTGCTTGATTCAGATCCATTTCGTGCATACTTTATGATTTGACATAACTATTTTATCGTTTTGTGCGCTTTTGACTTGATTTTCTGTATGTGTTATCTTTTTGCGTCAATGCTACCCCGTTGCCAAAACATGAGTTTAATTGCATTTCTTTTATGTGGCATACTTGTGTTATCCTTTTTTTTTGGTATGTATGACTCATATGTGGTTTATGGTCGTTGTCACGACTGCGACGTTTAGAAAATATTTGAACTCGTGTTCAGGATCCAAGGATTTTGCGTGTATGAACCACTAAAGGATAGAATTTGACCGCCAGAGGTTTTAAGAGCTCATAAATACTGAAAGCTTCAATCACCTTTTAAAATATAGACAATCCTTTTATGCCATGTCTTCTAAACTTATGTGAGGTCTATCAGAACTTCTGAGGAAATTAAGAGATCTTCAACTTTCTCAATCTTGTCTATAATATTTAGGTATTTTAGCAAAAACAGCATATCTACTGACCGTATTGAAGATGACTTTTATCTTTTGTCTTTCATGTGAGAGAGAGTGTCTTCTTTAACAGAAGTTCTTCCTTTCTATGCTTCAGAAACTTGGCTTTACAATCTTGTTCTACCTTGACTTCTTTCTCTGATTAGATTATGATGAGTTGAAGTTGACAGTCTTGGCATTGATCAGCTATGTTTGCTAATCCTTTGATCTTGAGAATATTCAGTACACATTCTTCTTTCTGATGTCTTAAGATATTTCTGATTTGATGCCGATCCACAAAACTCCTTAAGATGAGTAGATGATATGCACAGAGTATTGAGGTATTTGCCTTGACATCTCCTAATTATACTGAGTGTTGGAATATGTTATTGATTTTCAACTCAGTGTGGTTTTTCTCCTTCTGGATCTCTCTACACGGTTAAGTGTTTGATCTTGAGATCAATACAGAACCAGGCTCTGATACCAATTGAAGGTGGAGAAAAACACAAGAAAGGGGGATTGAATTGTGTTCTTTATCAATTAAAATTCCCTTTCTTTTTCTTTAACGTCTTCTCTTTCTTTCATTTTATCATCTATTGGATTATGCTTTTGATGTTGCAGAAGCATGAAGATGTAGAACTACATAACCAATAAGATGTTCATTTTAACTTCTAAAGGATATCATAACTTCTGACTTGCTCAGTACAGTTCTGAGGAGCTTTTGCTTGAATGTTCTAAGTTAAAACGAATAGTGCAGAAAGTAAAGGACTCGTTCATTTTTATCTTGGTTCACCTTCTCAATAAGGCTACCTCCAGTCCACCTTCTTCAGGTGATTTCCTCTCAACAAGGTCTTAATCCACTATAACCAATCTTGATTACATCTGCACAATCCTCCGTCGTGACTAACAATCCTGCACAGCCAACTACAGTGACTAACCCTGCACAAGCTACCCGCGAGTGACTAACCCCTAGATGACTGAATCGTTTAGTGATCCCTTTTGGATATAATGTTCATCAATCTAGTAACCTGTACAACAACGCGTTGTGAATAACTCCCTGCACAGCTACCTGTTGTGACTGACTGCAATGGACTGTTCAGTGATCTTCACGAGATATAACATCCATTGATTCCTGGACTCCTAACCTTCACTTGGTCTACAAGAGATTTCCACAATGACCGCAGCCAATTGTCTTCTTAAGCTTCTGACCTAACTTGGTCGCTCAAGGCATCTTCTAGAGATAACATAAGTGCTTCTTAGCTAAGCAGATTTCTTCTATTCTTAAGTACATCTGTTTACGACACACTGACTAGAAGTTACTTTTGGTGCCTAAACATCCTATCAAAAGTTTCTAAGTTATAACACACTACGAGCAACAACTCTATGTGTTTTACATTTAAATACAAGAATCAAATATCTTGCAGTCTTCTTTTCTTCAACTTCTGGGTGAGATCTTCTTCTTCTGAAAGCAGATAAGGAGCAGGAGCTCTTATGTTGGATGCTTCTATCTTGATCTTCTTCTTCAGATCTATTTAAGATGATTTAGAGAAACAGCTCTATTGTAGATTGCTTCTGATTTGATCTTCATTTCTTCTGAAAGTAGATTCAGAGCAACAGTTCTGTTTTGAGTTCCTTCTTGAATTGATCTTTGTCTTCTGCAACTGATCTTATTGTCTATGTAAAGCATACAGCAGTTTGATGATCTCAGATATAATTATTACACTGTTGAGCATCAACTCAGTGTATATAATTTTTCTGTCATTCTAATGTGGAGTGAATTATGATTTAATCTTTGCATTCTTTTTCACTCATTGCTCCCTTCAAATGAATCTCCATTACATGCAGCATTTTTTCTACTGGAGTCTTTTCTTCATATAGGCTTATGATTCGTGTATGGAAACACTATTTTGTTTCATCACATACAGAGTATGTGTTGCCTCTTTTTGTAACTTTTAGAGCATGGTCTTATATTTCTTCGTTTAAGCTCTCATGCTCCACTCTCTCAACAAATTCTCAGGATTTTTCTTTTGTTGAGCTCTGTAGATACATAGTAGATATATTCACACATTGCCACCATTCAAGTTTGAAGTTTGATCTATTTATAGCTTGATGTGTTACTGTTAGAATAGAGTCGTTGCGATTTGTTTGAATATTACTTTGAATGCTTTGTCTCAGTTGAATCATGAACGACAAGTGTTGTTTGCTGCAGAGCCTTATCTTTAGTGTGATAATGACAGTTGGTAGCGTGTTAAGGTTGCTTCTCCAACACACTACATGTGGGATGATTTTTCAATCAACCTTGGGAGTTGTTACATTTAATTGTTGTAACCGTTTTGCTAATGTTGGTGTTTGTAACGGTTTTCCCTTAGATTCTGAGACTTTGTTTTTCTCCTTTCAAGACTATTCTTATACAGTAGTTTGTCTTCTTGCATTTTATCGACTAAGAATAGATGTCATGCGTTTGTCTCTTCTTTTAATTAAAGCTAGTTGTAAAGGACTTTGAATCTTCTGACTGCTGAGTGTCTATTATAGATGTTGTTGTAGACGATGATGTTGCTTGTGATGACTTGATCTTCTGCCTTCAATTGTTGAGTTTCTGCGTTGTAACACCAGAACTTGTAACTTCAGAACTTCTGATCTTTCTACTTGCGTGATCTTCTGATGTTTGCAAAGCTTCTTGTAATGTTCTTTTTTGTTCATTTCCTTGCAGCTTCTGATGTACTTTCTGATTGAGGCTTATTTGATATGTTCTTAATCAGAACATCTGATGAATGATGTTTAGCTTTGTCAATCTTTTGGATGTAGTTGTTGTACTCTTTTTCCGATGAATTTTGTATAATATTTATAACATAATATCTGCACACTAAATGAAACCATTAGTAATAAAATTGTTACTCACAAAATATATGCTTGTTATCATCAAAACCAGATTCTGAACATAGATTCTCAATCTTGTTCTAACAATCTCCCCCTTTTTGATGATGACAAAAACCATGTATTTTGATGGAACAATTTTATGAGATGATAATAATTAAGCAAGTAAACTCCATCTAATTTTTCATGTTCAATCAAGCACCTTAGATCTACTTCTTTCTCTTTGCTCATCAAATTATATTTCTCTTCTTCTCCCCTTTTTGTCATGATCAAAAAGGCTTGAAGGAATAGGTGCAATAGGCTACTTAGGGATAGTCCTCCTGAATTGTATAGCCATTTAGAGATAGGCTAGGATGATTCACTTTCTTCATAGTCTCTCCCTGAGTTAGATATTCTCCCCCTGAATTAGGCAATCCTATGTATTTATGGCTCCCCCTGAATTAAGTATTCCTATTTGTTTTGGATTGTAGGTTATTTTGTCAGTGCACAAGTTTTCTTAAGAAGTTCTGACACGAATGATGCTTAGAATACAAACTTCTTTTATCACGAATTCTTAAACATAGATAGTATTTAATTTTACTTGTGTCATGTCAGAGTCTATTATGTTCAAAAAAATTCAGAAGATAAAGTGACCAGTATACCAGAGCATGTTTGAGCTCAGATTAATAGATTCTTATATATGTATCTTTTATTCTCTGCTTAAATTTTTAGACTTTGTTTAAATTAGAATGAGGACAATGCTTCAAACACAAGCGGATATAACAAGGACAAGCTTTATTAAGAAATTCAGAGATAAAGGAACAATTGATTACATCTAAACATAAAAAGCTACACAGTCTTCTGAAATTAAAAGTTATCATTTTCTGAATATTGTGCATCGCGAATTGTCTTAATGATATCCCCTATCCCCAGGTTGCTACTTTGGAAGTTGTTTTCTTTTTGAGTCGTACTCGAGTGTGTGATATTGCTTTTGTGTTTGCTTTCCCCAGTAGGTTTCTAGTCTTAGCGTAGTTTCCTTTTGCATGCCTACTTAGGTAGATATTTCCCTTTGCACTAGGATTTCTTTCATGCATGTTTTAAAACACAAACCACACTATTTTTTTCTTTTGCCTCCCAGCTCTTAAGAGCACGTTATTTCCTTCCTACCTCCCTGACATAAGTCTCCAAAGATCGAGCTACCGTAGGATGCGAATGTAATTGTACACCTAAAAAACACAAAACAAACAAAAACTAGTTAGTCGAGCTACAGTAACTCTGATTCCTCAAAAAGGAAACGTAGACAACGAGGTAGGACCCGTGCGAGTACAACTCTTTATTTTTCCTATATTTTGCATGCATTTTAGCTCTTTTATTTAGACATAGATTCTTTTACACACCCATAGATTAGACCACAAGCATGGATCACATCGAGTAAGATGGAAGTGAGGGGTGCTAACACCTTTCCCTCGCGTAACCGACTCCCTTACCTATTCTCTAGTTCGCTTCGACCGAGCTTATCCTTCCCCCAGGTTTATTCTGTGTTTCCTTTCCCTCTTGGGATAAACAAACATGGATGGCGACTCTATTTCTTGTACCACTTTTGTGTTTGTTCTTGGATGAAAATCCTGGAAGCAACAGCTAGCGACTCTGCTGGGGACTGCTGACATTTTGCTTGTTTTCTCCCTATGCGAGTCAATCCTAGAGCTTGCTTGTTTATTATCTTTGGGTGTTTATCTCTTTATTGCATTGCATGATTACCTATTTCCATTGCATTCTACTTACGCCTTTACTTTCTACATCTGCATATTGCTGGACTATCTGGATTTTCCTTGGTGGGTGGAATTGTTCCATGAGGTAAAAGGCCCAGTATCCAGCCTATGAGTGAACCATATGAACACTAGGAATAGAGTGGTCATGACAGCTATGAGGCATATGTCTTATTAGTCTGATCATGCAGCCACGTTTCAGAGGACAGTTTGAATGAGGTAATATTATATGATTGCACCTTCATTCGAAGACATTGACTCTGATTGGCTTTGGACCTTACCTTGACCTAGACTACACCCGTGAATGGAGAGGGAATCATATTCTTTGCAGGTACATGTACATGTTCTGTTGGTGACTCATGTTCTGATGGTAACTATGTTTTCGTTTCTGATGGTGACTTGTTCCGTTAGTGACTTGTGGTTTATCTGGCGATCCAAATCTGCGTCGAACCTTTGAACATATGCCGTGTGATTTTGGCGGCAATCCAGATATATTCAGTATTGCAGAGATATTGGTTCCATCATGTTGCATCATTTCATATTTATTTTGAAAAAAAAATGATGTATAACAAAATAACTAGCATACATGTTCCTTCAATTTCCAATTAATCATATCTTTAAGCCTCGTGCCGAGCTCTTCCATCTCATACATGTTAAAAAATCAAAACATGAGGATTCCTTGGAATAGAATGAACATGGAATTGCACGCATATAATGCATCCCATACATATCATGCATAACAGATGTTCAGGATTGAGGATTTCTTATTCAAACTTGGTACTCTCTCCAGACTCACAGACTTGACTCGTCATTATTGTGTGCTCAAAGATCGGTCATGGAACAACTTTGTGGGGGTGACCGAGAAGAAAGCTCAGCTGGGTTTGCTTATGAAGACATGCAAGTTGTGACCCGTGCTCAAGGACTCTTGGGAAAGTAAAATAGTCAATTGAATACTCCGATGAGCATGATCATGAGATTTCTAAAGATGATGTCGAAGAAGGAAAGAAATCGTTCACTTGCCTTTGCCATATGAGACATTTTCTTATCCTCACCCCTTGGGTACTTCCTTCAAACCACGGAGCACTTCGTGGGTTTCTCCCATAACTTTGCGGTTTCTGAAGCGCCTCGCCAGCGACTAATTTCCTTTCTTTCAAGGGATTTGCTTTTAGAAAAGAAAAAAGACGCCCGAAAGACAATTCAGTCTTATTCCCATGTCTTATGCTCGGTTTCTTCTGTGCTTGCTTTAATTACAACTGGTTAAGCTCCGTACTGCACTGATGCTTACAAATTCTCTGCTTGATGTCAATAACACTTGGCGTGAGGTCCAGTTTGGGGGAACCTGGTCATAATGTCAAGATCTGGAAGGCTTTGAAATTCAGGATTCATGATCTGCTTGATGCAGGGGCATTTATGTTTGCTCCTGATGGTTTGGACATGCAAGCCAAAGTGGTAATTACCTCTTGTACATATTTGAAATGTTTGGGGCTCCCGATCGAGGGATAAGCAAGACGCATTCTATCTTGAGCTTGCACCATTTTCATTGCTCAAATACCTAAAGAAAAAACTTACAAACTCCTGTGTTATTTCGCCAGAATCTTCTGTCAGGCGGTATTCAAAAGTGCTCTGCAGGGACACCTCTCATTCTCAAGGATATGCTTCATATCCTGGGTCACTTCTTCCTGAAATTTCCTTTTTAGCAGCCTTTGCTTATCAACGCTAATAGAGAATATGAGAAATAAGCCAATGTAATCCCAATGCCTTATGCCCAGTTTCATCCCTGCTTGTTGGAATATCTATTGATTAAGATTCATTCTCTGGACAACTCTCCTGATTTCGATAATAATACTAGGTGTTTTCCATTTTGAGGCACTTGGTCATTCGATTAAAGAATGTCAGACATTCAAAGACAAGGTACGAGACCTGATTAATGTAAAGGCTATCACATTCACATCTGAACGCTAAAATCGAAGTTCTCCTTTGACTTAGTGGATCTTCTGAAGCAATAAGTCCATACGGAGAGAATCTCCTCAACGTTGTCAATTCTTAAATCATCGTGCATTTTCATGTGTAATCTTTCTTGTTTTGTTCAATATTGTTTGCATGCAAAGCTTGTTTGTTTTTGAACAATAATAATAATGCATTGAATATGTTTGTCTTGAAAAAATCCATTCGCTTTTGCTCCTACATGTTTTTCTTTGCTTCTGATACCTAACTCTTGCTAAACAAAGCATAATAACTTTGTAGGGAGGATGATGAACATAATACCAAGAACCTCAAAGGGTATGCTTTTGAACAAAACCCTGCTGATGATGTACATGCATTGTTTCAAATCCCCAAGCACTAGATATATAAGGAAGTGAAACCCTCGTCAACCCCTTTGAGCCTTGAAGTAGGAGTTTCTTTTCTTTTCAAAAAAACCCTCACATTTAACCAGGGGCAGGGTAGATTTCAGTTAATTTGATCGAGCATTCAGATTTCAAAAGGAATATCCTATCTGAGGATCATAACACTTTATCCCTCGCATCAGGAGGTCGGAAAAATCAAAACCACAATGGTTATTCCCTCACATCAGGAGGTCGAAAAAATCAAAACCACGATGAACATCTTTTTTGTATTTCTTTTGAACAAGAGGATCTTTCGTCTAATGTTGATTGTTCAATGATTGAGTATGATCTTTCGAAGGATTGAACAGGGTTTGTATGATAGGAGCAAGATGAGGGCCATGATTCTTTGGTTTGGATTTGTTCATCTCTAAGTGTTAGCTTGGTCATCGTCTCTATGATCTCCTAATTTCTTGATTTTTCTTGAAATTCATGAAGGCTTCCATCTATATAGTTAAGAGTTCTATTAATTTTCCAATTCTTAGTTCTTAGATATTTGTTAATTAAACGATTCTTTAATAAAGTTTCCTTTATGACTCGACCTAGGAAAACCTTTAAAGCTAACATCTACTTCTTCGCCTCATGTGTTCATCTTCTCTTGTCGGATATTTTGAAGAACCTTCATATATCCTTTCCAGAGTATCTCAAATTTTCTTGGCGGTTTAATAATGATGAATGGTGAAGAGTTAACTGTCATCCAAAAGACATTATTAAAAGTTCTTAGTTAAAAGATCTATGTCTATCTTTTTCAGTCTAAAAATGAAAAAAAAAAAGATTTTTTTTTCACTTCTTTATCATTAATTTGATAAGTAGGACCGGACCATCAATTATTGTTTTCTATATAGAAAATACTTAATTTTAATTTTCTAAAAATAAAAGTTGTTATTTTCAAAAAAATGGTGGAAGTTAAAACTAGAACTTGTGTAAGAAGTCATCTTCGTCTTGAGACGATTAGTCCTTTAAACAGAAGTTAGACTTTGATGTCACTTGTTGGACTTGAGAATTCACACATAAGAAAGGGTGATTTATGTGGTTTGGAAAAACATGATTTTGAAAAAAAAATTGGAAAATTAACTTAAATCAGAGTTTTAAAATCATTTTCAAATATTAAGCACCGGAAAATAAATAGCATAAAGTAAAAGATAAGGGAAGAAGGATGACACACAAAATTATAGAGGTTTGGTCAAAACTAAATGACATACTCCTCTCCCCAAGACTTGGTCTTGAGATTTTCCAATAATACTTGAAAGCTTTTGATATGAAAGGCTCACGGACACCCCTTATACATTGATCTTCAACCAAATATTACAAGCCGATGGATATGGACTTTTGCATCCTTTCTCCTATAAATTGCTGAGAGTAAAGTGGCCATTCCCCCTTCCCAACTGCAGATTGAAGCGGTTAGTCTCCTTTCCACGAGCACGAACCTAGTAACGGTTAGTCTTCAAGTTCTAAATATTTGTGCTCAATTTTAGTTTAACAGGATATCCTAATAACCTCTGAGATTTTAACCGGGCCGATCTCTAACCTAGAAAGATTTTTAATATCGGCTAATCTTCAGCCAATCTTGGTTTTAACGGCTAACTAAGAGCCAAGGGAAGATTATCAAACTAAATAATCTTCAACCTATATAGGAACTAATCACACAATCCCCAACCAAAGCTTTTATCTGGTTTAACTTCAAACCACATGTTTTATCCCTAAATGGACTGTATTCAACCAAGGTGTATAAGCAACATTTCCTTGGTGAATTTTACAATTCCACCCTTCTAGAATTACATTGATATCCTCAGTCACAAAGAATTTTTCACACAAAAGGATTTGGATATAATATCTAGTGAGAGAAAGTTAAATAAAACTTTAGAGTGAAAGAGAGAGAGAGAGAGAGAGAGAGAGAGAGAGAGAGAGAGAGAGAGAGAGAGAGAAATGTCAAAAACACGTTTCTAGATGATTTGAAATAAAAAATGAGGCATCTATGTATAGGAAATAGGAATGCCCAAAACAGAAATCTCATTTAATTATTTTGACCGTTGTCTAATCGATTAGCACTTTGGACTAATCGATTGGATCATAAAAAATAACCATTGTTGGTCATTCAAAAAGGAAAGGGGATATTTCTAGTCGTTTCACATTATTGAGGCGCTGTCTAAATAACCTGGGGCTTAAGTTTGAATTGATCTAATCGATTAGCATAAAGGCTTAATCGATTAGATTATTCAAATATTTTCCTTTAGCTATTTCCACTACTCCTAAGTCATCTGGCACAACTTAAAGACACTTTTGAAAAAGTTTTCTCTTAGTTAAGGTATTTAATAAAAGGTTTTTGTGTGTGTGTGTGTGCACGCTTATAGCCAAATACTTTTACGGAAAATCAATTTTCTTTTATAAAAGGTCACTCACTTACTAACTTAGGAGATTAACTCATTCTACAAGCCTTTTGCCAGATATTATCTTATATATTGACACTGCTTGAGATCTCTTGAGGCTTTAGATAGAGCACTTTGTTTGTCATCTTAAATTCATCAAAACCATATACCACGAGTTTGTATCCTTAGCCGTTTAAGGGTTATGCTTGACTTAACATCAGTTATCTTTATGGTTGACTTTATGAATGACCTTTATAAATGCTTTTACAATGGTCTTTATAGTTTTTGTCATAGTTATCATAATCAAAAGACAATGCCTTGGTTAAAGATATATTTCTTGCAAAACAAGGTTCCATAGTCTCTAGATAATTCAATGTTATAAAGTTCATAATGGTGCATTTATGTTCCTCAATGAGATCTTTTTTTCTGTAGACAGTCATTTCCTATTGGCACAAGGGATTTCCAAAATCTCACTAAGCAGTTCCCCAATCCATTTTTCATTCTAGTAGTTGATTCTATCTACCTTTCTAACAACCCATCTAGTTCCCTCCAACGAACGATTAAGATGACACTTTATCCCTAGCCAAATTGATGAGTTAATGTGATACATATGAGGCGACTCATTATAAGTATAACGAGATCTAAAAATAGTCACCCGCTCCTCCTTAGATGTCATGAAATCCCACGTAAGCTTTAAAATTAGGGCCTCATTAATTTGCTTAGCTGATTTAAGCCTAAAACCTTCTTGATCCATCGGTCTGCACACAACTGTCCAAGCCACGGTGTAAATTTTTCAGATGAGGATATCTCAACTCTAGATAAAATTTCTGAACCACCTATCCAAATGCGCTAATACATTGTCAAACCATTTATAAATACGAAAGGAATTTACCGACATGTTTTGAATGGTCAATTTTATAAGTTAAACCCTCACCATAATTGATAACAACACACCTTTCCAAGACACAAATTGTGTCTGAATTTTGTGGATGCGGTTCTGGAAGTGAATTTGCTTAGGCTTACCTTTGAAATTTTGACACTCATATACTCAAAAGGAAAAAGCCCCTCGTTAAAACCCAACCAGGTTTAGATGTTGTCCACTCTCTATAACGACATGGCTCCCGCATAGAACTTGCTTTTCTCATAATTAATCAATTTCCCTAATGCTTTGCCTCATTCCTTAAAAATCTTTGCCTCATTCCTTAAAAATCTTCAGAATCTCTAAGAGACCCTTCTTGTTACAATGGTAAGAAAATCATGACATCATTCACAGAATATGAGGTGGGATCCCCGTTCCCCTCGCAGCCTGCTAGAGCTTGATTATCCCTTAGTGCACTGCATTAGTTAAAGCGTGACTAAGGGCATCCTCTGCAAAACAAAACCGTAAAGAGATAAATGGTCTCCTTGTCTCGCTCCTCTTTTATAGTTAAAGAAATCTATCAAATTACCATTGACTAAATTTAAAGATCCTAGGGAGTGCAAAATGTCTCTGATCCAACCTTAAAACTTGGGGTTGAACCCAAAAACATTTAGAACCTCAATAATAAACTTCTAATACAAAGAATCAAATACTTTTTTTTAATGTCTCCCAAGTTTACTTTTCTAACACATTGACTACTTCAAAGACCAAAATATCAAAGATTTTCTTAATATCAATCTTCAATATTTCATTGCCTCCCCAACTTTTCTTGTCTTTACTATTATTTCCTCCCCATAAAAATCGTCTTTGAATTGGATTTAGATTATCTTGTGCTCTTTCTCTCATGTTTCTATCATGTTCCAATCTGAATCACTCGTTCACCTTTTTCTCTCTCTTATTTGTACTATAACTTTTCCTTTGGGTGACATTTAACCATTAAATTAGAGTTAAATTAGAAAAAGGAGAGAGGGCATGACTAAGGGTGTGTTTGGTTCAAATGAGGGGGAGGGGAGGGGAGGGGAGGGATTTTAATGGAGGGGAGAGAAGGGGAGGGGAGGAGATTTTTTTAATCAGATGGGTGTTTGGTTCAAACGAGGGGAGGGGAGCGGAGGGGAGGGGAGGAGAGGGAATTTAATTAAAAATATGTTTGGTTCAAGAGGGGAGGGGTTTTATTAATAATTTACATTTTTATCCTTATTATCTTATATAAGTGATACAATATGATATTCAAATGTGAAAAATCTATACATATTTTTTTGTTAGTAAAATTTCTAATATTGAGTGACTAAAAAGTTATAATTTACTACATAACGTTAAAAAATTGAGTTCACTTAATTCGAATAAAATGTTCAAAAACAAATTAAACTATATGTTGATAACAACTTTGAAATCGTAATGAATTATTTAACACATAAAATAATTTATTATTAAATATAAATGGTTTAAATATTTTAATAAAATAAATAAATAAATTAAAATGAGAAATTTAAAATTTGATATAAAAAAAATGATAGAATACATAACAAAATTATAAAAAAAAATATAAATAAACATATAAGAGTTATAAAAAAAATCAAAAAGTAAAATGATTTTGATTTATGATAAGGACAAAAATTTCAAAATAATTTGAAGGTGGAAAATAATTATAATAAGTTGATAGAAGCAATCGAGAAAAATCACACAGAAGATATCAATAATACAAAAGAAAATGAATAATTTTAAAATATTAAAATTAAACTAAGGATATTATAGTAATTAACATAATTTTTAAAATATTAAAATTGAGATTCCCTCCCCTCCCCTCCAAATCCACGCAAAAAGTGTGTTTTGGAGGGGTTTTGCTCCCCTCCCCTCCCCTCCCCTCCAAATCCACGCAAAAAGTGTGTTTTGGAGGGGTTTTGCTCCCCTCCCCTCCCCTCCCCTTGTAAAATTTGAACCAAACACATTTAATTAAAAATATTCTCTCCCCTCCCCTTCCCTCCCCTCCCCTCTACCCCGAACGAAACACATCCTCAAGTAACCAAATCCCTTTGAATTGGACAAGTTCCAACAAAAAAATTTCTTTAGAACCTTATAAAAAGAAAAGAAAATCAACCTTACAAACATAATGGAACTTTCTCCTACTAAAACGGTGCCTTCCACTTGTTGAAGAATGTTTGAAAAAACTTTTAACCAAGTTGCATAAATAATGTGACGTGCGGCGAATCGTCTCACCACTATTTTCTTGGATACTTTTGACCAAGTTGCATAAAAGATAGTACAAAAGCCTTCAATTTGGCTTACCTAACTTCTCTTATTCCCAATTTCACATCATCCATTTTTCAACTCTCCGCATATTTCGTATATTCTCTGCCATCAACTATATGCCTATAACTCTTTGGTTCACACCATTCAAAAAATTTCACCCCAAATTTGACTCCATCAACAACAAAAAAAATAACTCAACACTTAAAAAAAACTCTCAAAACACGCGAAGAATCGCATCAAATCACTGAGAACACGCAGAGAATAACCAAATAAAAACAATAACATAAATTAATTAATAAATAAAATTTTCAACATTTATATAAAATTAAAAAGAAAACCCTAAATTCTTCTGAAACAATTAAAATTAAAACGGTAAACAAAACTTCTCTTCATCAATTTCATTTTCATCAAACAGAATAAAGAATAACATCAAACCCACTCCCACCGTACCCAAACCCCGACTTCCCACCACCGCCGCCGTTGCCGCCGCCAACACCATGACCATGATTCTCGCCGATATCAGAATGAGGTGGAGGATGATAAAACTTCCTTCCTGTCTGAGGACAGTTGGAATAGGATCTGGCAACAATCCTGGCACCTTGGTCGATAATCTCCACCCACTTTCCCATCTTTGTTGAAGGAAAACCCTATTTTCTTTTCTCTCAGATGAATGAGTTTTGGTGAGAGAAAAGAAAATACTGAGAAATGAAATAGGGTAAAGGGTTTGTGTTATAAGAAGATGAAAGACATTAATATCTCTAGAGAGAGAAAGTTCTAGAGAGAGAAAGTAGTTTTTTTTTTGTAAGAATTGAAATTGTAAATTGTAATTGTGTGAGAGAAAGAGTGGTGTATTGTTTGTATATATACATGGGTGGAAGGGGCAATTCCGTCATTTCGGGACTTTTCATTACAAGACATTTTCTTGGAATTTTCGTTTTTTTTTATTGTTTATTGTTTATTGTTATTGAAACATTGCTGTTGTTTTTTCTGTGTAATAGTGGTTGTTGACTTGTCGCTACTTGTTGGCAGAAACCGTGTTGATATTAATTATTACTTGTTTTCAGTTTTTATTTTTGTTGGGTTGAATTTATCTTTTTACCCTTTTCACTATTTTTAATTTGTGACATTTTATATTTATATTTATATTTTTTTTAAAATACCAAAAGTAAAAAAATATGACTTTAATTAAAAAAAGAAAGATGAATTATTTAGAAAAATGTGAGATGGAAATACATATAAAGAGATAAAAACATTGTAAATATTAAAATATTTAACAATAATTGTAAAAAAGTCTTCTGTGGAGTACAAGTGTAGTTGGACATAGAAGAAAGAACTAGCCTAATGGAATGTATTAATCATAATATTTAATTGGATAAAAATATTATAATAATATTTTTTATATAGATGCTAAATTATAAATTAAAATTAGAAAAGTGGATGTGTGATGCTATTAACAATATTGAAAATATTATGAAAATGCTATTTATGCGATGATCCAAAATAATTTTTAATGAATAATTTTTATAAAATTGTTTTTAATTAAAAGTAAGTTAAAATTAAAATAATTTATGTTTGTATATGGAAACGGATTGTATTTTGGTTGTAAAGGCTTTTTTTCAAACTTTAATTTGGTGTCGTAAAAAATTAAATCTCATCAATTTTTATGTGGACTTTTTGGCTAATTTTAGTTTAAAGAGCAAAAATTTCACTTGATTTAATTTTGTGCACATGAAGATTATTAAGAATTACTTGTTAGACAAGGCGGAAATCCTTAAACTTAGGCTTAGGCTTGATTCTTAAGAGATTTTGGCTTAGTCCTTATGAATATAATTTTTTTAGTTAAAAAAATATTAAAGTAAGAGTAAATTAAACTAGTATAAGTTATAATATAAAAATTTCATTTAAATTAATTAAATTTAAAATTAAATGATTTTGTAATGACTAAAAAATATTTTTTTCCATAAAATAAAATTTAATTCTAACATTTTTAGCCCTTCAATTGAAATCAAATAACTAAATATTATGACTGCATGAATGTGAAAAAATTTGACAATCTAGAATCTAAATTCTTTTTATTTCACCTTTTTTGTGAAAAATATTATTTTGACAACTTTCAATTAGTATGATGTTCTGGATTCTTCGAAATACAAAATAATAATAAAAAAAAAAGGTATGTGAAAACGTATACTAGAAGCCAGTGGTATTTAAAGAAACACATATTGAATACTCTTTTTCTAGAAAAGAAATACTAATACTAAAAATTATTTTTTAGTAAAAATAATGATATTTAATGGGCTAAATATATTAGTATAAAAGTCACTTTATTATGCAATATAAAAAGTAAGTTTAATATTCAATAATTTAGAGATTTATTTAATTTTGAAAATTATAATTTATTTAATTTTTATTTACCATAATAAAATTTAAAAATATTTGTTTATAAAAATAATAATTTTAGTTTTTTAAATGAATTTTATAAATTTTATTTTAAAATATTAAAAGTTTTTAAACTCAATTTTAATAAATTAAAAAATTAATTTTGATATCAATTAATATAAATATATGTAATTAAAGATTAATAGATAGTCAAAATCACATAACTTTTTTTAAAAAGATATTTTTAAAATAATTTTTGTAAAAAACAATTTAAATTTTTTTGAAAACTTTTAACACCAACGGTCTTTGCAATAGCGTCCTTTCTGTGATATAAATTCCTATCATAACTCTTAACAATATTAAAAAAGTTTATGAATGTTATTGTTAAATAAATATTTTTATTAAAATACGTAGTAGTTTAATTGCGTTATATATTTTAAAAATTAATAAACATGTATTTTTATATAATAAATAATATAAATAACATTATATAAATATGAAGTGCAGGTATGAGATGGAGTGAGTAGTAAAGTACATGTATCCGCACCCATATCCGTTTATTTTAATGGATAATTACATGTGTCTGTACCCGTATCTATTTTGCGGTTTTTACCTTACTCATTGTTGACATTTTTTGCAAATATCCACTCGATATGGGACAAATTGTCATCCCTACATTTCACACAAAACTTTGCTCTAGTTTTAATTAGAACCTCCACAAATAAGTAATAAGATTAATCTTACCGATTAGTCTATCCTAGAGTCTAATACTCAGTTATAAATAAAAGTTATTGTTGCACATATCAATATCAAGATTATTACCAATAATTATTGGGAAATGCTAACAAGTGCCCTAGGGGCACTCTTTAATAGCTTTAAAAAGTAAGTTTTTCTTGGAAATGTGCGTAATTAATGCATCGAAAATTGAAATGGTGAACTTTTGAAAGAATATTTTCTTTATTTAGAATGCTTAAAGAGTGCCCCTGGGGCACTCGTTAGCATGACCCATAATTATTTGGTCATCAACATAGACAATATTGAATGTAATATAGGCTTAGCTACAGTAGCCACTTGTATTACTGAGAGGTGTCAGTTTTCCACATCATATGTGTAGTTTCAAGTGTCTTACTCACTTCTCTTCAATCAACGACATGACTACATGTTTCTTAAGGTTTTTGGTTGTGCCTACTTCCTCTTACTCATGCCCTATAATGCTCATAAGTTGGAGTTCAGATCTCAAGAATGCTTATTCCTAGGGTATTCCACATCTCATAAAGGGTATAAGTTTATAGCTCCTAAAGGAAGACTTTACATCTCCAAGGATGTCTTGTTTAATGACTCCAGATTTCTTTTTTTGAGTTATTCCCTTCTTCCATCCCTTCCACTTCATCTGTCAAAGATGTCACTATTTCACTCCTGAGTTTTGCCCCAAAGTCTTTTGTGCCTTCTGCATCACCTTTGGCATTTCAATCAGTCACCTCTGACTCTTCCCCTCATGTCTCTGAATCTCCAACTTCTAATTTATCTCCCTCCACGACATCTTCTTCACAGGAGGCATCACCTTCATCTGGCACCTTGTCTACTTATGAGGGTACCAAATTAGTTCAAATGTCTTTACACTCTACAAATGTACCTCCTAGTGATGTTCATGTTGTCACCATACTTGACAACTTACACTTCATGCAAACCAGAGCCAAGTATGAATTTGCTTAGCCTAGACTGCAGCCCAGGATAATCCTCACTTATATTGAACCTAAAACCCCTAAATAAGCTCTTGTTGATCCTAAGTTGAGAGAAGCAACGCGGGCTGAGTCTGATGCTTTAATTAAGAATGAAACCTGGTCTCTGGTACCTCTTCCTGCTCATAAGCAGACAATAGGTTGTAAATGAGTTTTTAGGGTCAAAGAAAATCCATATGAGATTGTTAATAGATTCAAATCCAGACTGGTGGCTAAAGGCTTCAAAGGCACGACTTTTGCTTCAATGAGACTTTCTCTCCATTTGTGAAACCTATTACAATCAGGATAATCCTCATTATTGCTATCACTCACAAGTGATCCATTCAGCAGTTTGATGTTAACAATTCCTTTCTGAATGGGCTGCTTGAAGAGGAAGTTTTAATGGAACAACCTCAAGGCTTTGTGCACTCCAATAAATCCCTTGTTTGTAAGCTTAACAAAGCTCTGTATGAACTTAAACAGGCTCCCAGGCAGTGGTTTAAGATATTGAAATATGCTCCACTGAACTTGCATTCAAGGCTAGCAAATGTGATCCATCTTTATTTACATTGGTCTCCCAAGGACACACCATATACCCTCTTGTGTATGTTGATGACATTATCATCACAAGCAGTTCTCCCTCTCTTATACATGCAATTATCGACAAACTTAACATTTCCTTTTCCCTTAAATTACTTGGCTCCCTTGACTATTTTCTAGGGATTTAAGTTAAACAAGCTTCTTCAGAGTGTATGCTGCTCACCCAAGCCAAGTACCTCAGGGATCTCATGCAGAAGACTAACATGCTTGAAGCTACCTATGTTAACACTCCTATGCACCAAAACAGACTCTTCTGCTCTCTTTGACCCTTACATATACATGTCTGTGGTTGGAGCCTTGCAGTATGCTACCATCACCAGGCCTGACATCATTTATGTTGTCAATAAAGTGTGTCAGTATATGGCACACCCTCTTGAGATCCACTGATTTCTTGTCAAGAGAATCTTGAGATACCTCAAAGACACACTAAATGAAGGTTTCTTGCTCACTCCTCCCTTCCTTTGTTACTCTTTCCCTGCATGTCTTCAGTGATGCAGACTTGACTTCTAATCAAGATGACAAAATAAACACATCAAGAGCTGCAATCTTCTTTGGTACTAATCTCATTAGTTGGTGGTCTAAGAAACAACAAGTTATAGTTATTTAACACTAAGGAAGAATATATGAGCTTAGCCCAAATAACATCTGATTTGCTATGGGTTTATACTCTTCTTAGAGAGCTTAGTGTCACCACCACTCCGCCTATTATCTACTGTGATAATCAATCTGCAATTTTGTTTGCTCACAATCCTGTTTGTCATTCCAAGACAAAACATATTGAAATTGATTTGTTCTTTGTTAGAGAGAGAGAGAGAAAGTTATGGCCAAACTCATCCAAGTTCAACACATTCTTGAAACTGCATAGCTGATAGACACCTTCACTAAGTATATATTATGTGATCTGCACTAAATTTATGAAAATAATATTTGAGCATAATTTTTGTGAGTTTAGCATATTCAATTGCGAGAAGTTTGGTGAAGTGCATACAAGGATTTTTAAGTGACAAACAATATAAGGTTATGAGACAACGTATCCTAACGGAACAACCACACATGCTTTTTCTTCAAGAAATAGAAAAAGTCCCTCACTTTCTTGTATTTTGTCTATAATACTCTTTGTTATAGATTAATTAAAAATAATTAATGATTGAGAAAAGTCTTGAACATTGTTTGAAACGTGAATTCAAATTTTAAATTTTTTGTTGAAGAAAAGCAATATGACTTAGAAAAATGAGAGAGAATGGAATTCCCTACAAGTTAAGGAAATCTTGCATTTAAGTTTTGGATTGTTTCAAAAAGTAGAAGACAGGTAGATAGATTTTGGCATAATTGAAGGGAGAGAATACGCGGAGAGTTGAAAAAGGGGATGATGGGAAAGTGGGAATTAAAGACATTGGAAAAACCAATTCAAAGCTTTTATGTACATTAATTAATGTGGAATTTTTCTAACATGACTCCAATAACAGGTTAAGTATTAACTTCAACCCACTTGTGAAATGAGAAGCTAGTTGAACAACCATCCATTACTCCAATAGTAAAGTAATAGCTTCATATTAAATTATGGTGGGCTAAGATTTAGCAATAGCCTTACAAAATAGAGAACTTTTATCCATAGCTGGGTCCTCACTATTGAAAAAGGTACTACTTGAAAAGTAATAGAGAATTTCTTTCCTGATCCTACCTTCTTGTCATTTGCTGTAAAATTTTCAAAATATTTCTATATTTGTCATTTGCTGTAAAATTTTTAAAATATTTCTATATTTCGGAGATGTATCTTCGAAATCAATTTTTTTTTTAAAAAAGTTAATTTCGAAAGTGTACTTCCGAAAACACAAAAAAAATATTTTCGAAGATGTATTTTCGAAAACACAAATAAAAGTGTTTTCGGAGATACATATCCGAAATATTTTAATTTTTGGTCTTAGAATGTTTCGGATATGCATTTCCGAAAAATTTTAATAATTATTAAAAAATAAAAATCAAAGTGAATCAATACAATTAATAGTATAATTAATTATATTAATTAAAATATATTATAAAATATCATTATAATCAAGATATAATAATAATAATATTAACCTAATAAATATTTAAATTATAGTTTATTTTTATATAAAAAATTAATAATAATAATAATAATAATAAAGATATTTATTTTCTATTTTTTTATGATACATAAAAGAAATTATTTTATAATCTAATTTTCAAAAACAATTTTATAGTTATAAAACATCATTTTATAAAAAAAAATTCTTAAACAATTTTAAATTAAAAATTATTTTACTAACTTATATAAATTAAAAACATTCTAATTTCATAAGTAAATTTTGAATTATATAAAATAAAATATATAATTTATTTATTCATTAAATAAAATTAAGACAAAATTTTCTTTTAATTTTTTTAAATTTAATGAAAAATGTTTTTTATCATAATTAATTATTAAAATAATTTTTATATTTTATATTTTTATTTATTATTTTGAAAAACTATGTAATTTGAAACTTATATTAAAATATGAATAAAATAGTAAATAATTTTATTCTTATTTGATCTCATTTATTTTAAAATTTTGCTGAATAATTATTAATGTATTTATTTTTTATATAATTATAATTATTGTGTATTAGTTATAGTTTTAGTAATTATTAATATAAAATTTATTTATTAATTTTAATTGAAATCAGAATAGAAATATCAACCGTATAATTATCATTATTATTATTTATAACTTATAAATTATATCAATTTTATAATATATGAATTAATTAATATTTTAAAAAATAATAATTTTTGGGATATTTTCGATTATGCATATCCGAATTAATCAAAATTCTAATATTTTTGGTGTTTCGGAGATGCATCTCCGAAATAATCTAAATTCCAATTTTTTCCCAGAGATGCATCTAGGGCAGGGGCGGATCCACCATAAGGCCAGGGTGGGCCTATGCCCGGGCTCCACCTGGCCCAATTTTTTTAAAGTTATATTTATATTATTAAAGTTAAGTAAAAGAAATTAAAAAGAAAAAAAGGGGAAGGATAAGGAACACAAACGCAGCCAGTGGCGGAGCCAGAAAAATTATAAAGCCCGAGCAAAAATTTAAACACCGCAAATTTATATTATATATAATATATAAATAGTCATCAATCAAAATAAAAGAGACTCGTCAATTAGTCAACAAAAATATAGTTTAAAATAAAAGAGATAAACATAATCTTACAATAGCGGGTTAAATAAAATTACGAGGCAAATGTCCTTTCCGAGACTTCTTTACAGTGAATGTTCGAATAATATCAATATCATCAAGTGACTTGAAAATCATCTTGACTTCAATGATGTGTTCACTCAGATAGGTCCATTCGAATGTTGCTTGCCATGGTGACACAGTTCGACCTTGAACTGGAACAGATGGATGTGAAGACTGCATTCTTATATGGTGATCTAGATGAAACGATCCTAATGAGACAACCTGAAGCGTATGTCGAAAAAGGAAAGGAAGATTATGTGTGCAAGTTAAAGAGATATTTGTATGGGCTGAAACAATCTCCTCGATGGTGGAATAGGAGATTTGACAAGTTCATGGCACGCATAAGTTTCATTAGAAGTCAGTTCGACCATTGCGTGTACTTCCAATTTCGACCTGGTAATTCGTTTGTCATTTTGTTGCTTTATGTGGATGATATTCTCATATCAAGCAACAATGTCGAAGATGTAAAGAGGGTGAAGGCTGAACTCAATGAGGAGTTAGATATGAAGGATCTGGGAGTTGCTTCCAGGATTCTTGGAATTGACATTCGAAGAGATAGAAAGAAGTCAAAGTTATGCTTATCTCAAGAGGCATATCTACGAAAGATTCTCGAAAAGTTTGGCATGTCGAATTCGAAGCCAATTGTGACTCCGACAAACCCTCAATTCAAGATGAGTATTGATCAGTGTCCCAGTACTGATGTCGAAAGAGCCTATATGAATAACATCCCATATGCTAATATAGTTGGTTCTTTAATGTATGCTATGGTCTGTACTAGACCCGACATAGCATATGCAGTAGGTCTTGTAAGCAGGTACATGGCGAATCCTAGAAAGGCTCACTGGCAAGCATTGAAGTGGATTTTAAGGTACATAAATGAGTCTCTGAACAGAGTCCTAATTTATGGTGGAGCCTTGGGTGAAGATAGTAAAGTAATAATCGAAGGATATGTCGGCTCTAATTATGCAGGTTGTATGGATTCTAGAAAATCTATTTCTGGATATGTTTTTACTATGTTTGGCACATCAATTAGTTGGAAAGCAACACTTCAGAAGGTTGTTGCTCTATCAAGCACTGAAGTGGAGTATATTTCCCTAACTGAAGCTGTGAAAGAAGCATTGTGGCTTGAAGGTTTTGCAAAGGAGCTAAAACTTCAAGGTCGAGGTATCACTGTTAAATGTGATAGTCAAAGTGCGATACACCTGTCGAAGAACTCAGCATATCGTGAGCGAACTAAGCACATCGATGTGAGGTTGCATTTCGTCAGAGGAGTAATCGAGCGTGGAGAAGTCCAAGTGCTGAAGATTTCGACAGATCACAATGCTGCTGATATAATCACCAAGTCATTGCCGAGTTGCAAGTTTTTCCACTGTATGCAGTTGATAAAGTTGCATGAAGAAAGCTAGTTTGTTTCCTTGATGTTGTAGAGTTAGATCCAAGGTGGAAATTTGTGAGATATTGGATCGAACTCTAGTATGGTCGAAGGGTAGCTTCATGGTTCGACAGGATTAAGCATGAAGTCGAAGATTGTTCACATGCTGATGTCGAAGATGCTAGGGTTGTTAGCATGTTAAATTAGGTTTTAGTGTTTAAACCCTAATTTGTTAAGTTGGCTTGTTTATTAAGTTAGCTTGTGTTATGTGCTTTGTGGAAAAAGCCTATTAGTTAGTATGTTAGGTTTTATTATAAATAGCATACTAGTCTCTCATCATTGTACACAGCAAATCCTAATTTAGGGTGAGAGAGGTTATTTGTTATTCTTGCAAACTTGTAATCTTGGTTTCTAAGAGAAAGTAAAAGAAAAGCAGTTATAACCAATTCTTGTGTTTTTCTTCTTCCTTTTCCTTTATTCTTCCCTTGTATTATACTTTGTTCTTGACATTGAATTCACAACACTTTCATATTAAAAACTCTCAATTATTATTAAAAACTCTCAAGACCAAATTTTAGAGAGAAGAGTAAGTCACCTCTATGATTCTCTATGTTATTTTTCTTTCTTTAACTTTTATTTTTTATTATTTATTTTCTACTGCTCAAACTAAATTATTCCAAATATTTTAAAAATAAATTTTAAGTGATTAAAAATAAAATCAAACGTAAACTAAATATTATTCAATTCACTTAAATACATCAAAATCAATTTTATATTTTTAAAATCAATTTAGGGATTAAAAATAAAATCAGACTAAATATTACTCAATTTACCCTATATTTTAACTTTGTAAGTTTTTTAAGATCTCTAAATATAAACTAAAAATTTTAATCTTTTAACTTTTGAAACAGTATTGTGTAGTTTTTCAATGTCCTATCTACAATCTCTTTTTAATTAATTAAAAAATTGAATCGATTAATAACATCTGACGTACCACTAAGGGCATAAGAGATAAGCTTGGTACCACTGGTGGTACCTAAGAATCCTTCAAACTACATACCAGCAAAAAAATGAGAACTAGCCATAAATTAACAGTTTTTATTATTGCACAAATATTAATAAAGCTATATTAAAATTAGTGGTGACAAAATCGGTTCGGTCTGTGAGAAAAATTTATTTTTTTCGCACTTTTCTGCAAGGCGAGTCTAAACGGGACAGACATGCTCGTTGTCAGCCCCGCCTTATTTTTTTACAAATCGAGTCTAAACGGGACAGACATGCTCGTTGTCAGCCCTATTTAAAACACTCCTTGTGTGGACATGTTATTGGTCATAACACTTTATTATATTATTTTTAAAATAAAAATATTCTCTTCTTAAAAATAAAATTGATTTACTTTATTAATATTAAGAAAAAAGTATGAAACAAAATCAATAATATTAATTTCATATATAACTAATATTCTAAATCTTCTATAAAAATAATTAAATTTAAATAAAAATGATTAGTATAGACATAAAAAACCTTATCCTAAAATATGCTCTAAGTTTTCAATATGCGATGTATTTAGTAGTTACTATTATAAAATAAGATAGAGTGGCTGTTAACCTTCACTCATATTTTGAGATGCACGTATCTTTGGATTTATTAAATCGAACAATTTTTGTTTTATTGTGATTGTATAAATTTGAACGAGGATTTTAAAAAGATTTCCTGACGTGTCTCAATAAAAAACTAAGATATTCTAATTCGCATGATTTGCATGTTTATACACCCACCGTCAAAGTGTTGGGTCTCCTCTAATTGGAGCTTGAAGACATGATTGAAGTTGACTGCATCACTCAGTTTATTCTTTCAAACTTTGGAGACTTTTAAGATGGAGCATTAAACAAACCGTCCACTTGAATATACAATGCTACTATTATATTAGAAAACAATTTTAAGGGTGTGGTGGATACACTTCCCTTGACTTTGTATGTTTTTCTTCTCTTAGTGGTTCTTGTATAATGTAAACGGTAGAGTGTAGATAGAGTAACTTTAATTTCTTGTGTTTATTACTTTGTTTGTGGACCAAAATTGATTGATTTTAAATTACATTAAGCTTTTGTATTTAAATGCTTTTACAAGTATAATAACATTAGACTAAAAGTCAAGTGTAGAGGTACAAAGTCAGACAACAAGTTTGATGATTATTGAAATTTGATGAATAAGAAAAATTTTGGACAAATTAGGCAATAGATAAATTAAGGAGTCTTTCATCACGCGGCGCAAGTAACAATTGTGTTCTTGTCATGAACGAAATTAGAAATATTTTATGACAGGAAGACAATTTTGTTGGGTTTGGTTGAAAATATATATGTTGAAGAAGTCCCACATCGCTTAGTTTTGTGAAGGAAGAGGGAGTCCAAGGCTATATAAAAAATTCAAGTTTTTCGTTACATGATGCACCAGTCAAAAGCACTTTACTTGTATTTGACTTTCTTTATTCTCTTATGCTCTTGTGTTAGACTGTTATGAGATGTAGTTAAATATTTATTTTGGAGGGTGTGGGTGTACTAGGGGGCCTGAGGTATTTAAGAGTATATTATGTGTTGTAACAATTTTCACATAGTGTTATTCTTTGGTTGTCTATTTACAATAACCGTGGTTTTTCTCCAGTTTTGGAGTTTCCACGTTAATCTCTTGTGTTGTTATTTTGTTCCTCTTTTTTCTCTATGTTTGGTATTATCCAAACAACTGGTATCAGAGTTCTAAGTATGCTCTGTGGTTGCAGAATTGTCTGATCTTCCACATCAGAAAAGAATGGTGGTGTTGTGAAAGAGTTGTTGAACTGAAGTCATAAGTTTTGTTGTGTAGTTTGGGTTAGAGAAAGTTGATGAAAGAATTATTTTTGACTTGTGGAAAGTTCAAGTCAAAGATGTGTTGATAAGATCAAGATTACACAAGGTGCAAGATTATGTCGGTGGTTGAAGAGCTTCCTGCCAACAAGAAAGTTACTCCATAAGTTTTCAACCTGATTTTCGGCATGTGAAATTTTTTGGAGTGGTTTACCTTCAAGTGAAATTTATTCTTCATGATAAAGTATATTATTAGCGGTGATGACAGTGTGAAATTCTTGAAGTGGTTTAGCTTCAAGTGAAATATATTCTTCATGAAAGAGTATGATAGTTTTTAAAACTATGATTGTTGGTGAAGACAATGAAAGTTGATGTATTATTTTCAATCAAGGTGAAGATTGATGAGATTGGTTGAAAATACACATGTTATACTCTTTATGGTGGAGTATGATTGTCAATGAAGACAATGAAAATTTACGTATTATTTTCAATCAAGGTGGAGAATGTTGGATTATATATATATATATATATATATATATATATATATATATATATATATATATATATATATATATATATATATATATATATATATATATATATATATATATATATATATATGATGCAAACAATTAAACAACAAATACAAGTAGTCTAGTGGAAGGGGAGCCCCTTCGACTCAAATAAATATTTAAAAAAACAAACCTTAAATCCAGATAATTTTATGCTCTAGCAATCAATCAT
This sequence comes from Vicia villosa, assembly GCF_029867415.1. Taxonomy (NCBI): domain Eukaryota; kingdom Viridiplantae; phylum Streptophyta; class Magnoliopsida; order Fabales; family Fabaceae; genus Vicia; species Vicia villosa. The sequence goes on from NW_026705694.1 coordinate 458,137, forward strand.
AGAGAACTTTTCCAAGTGTCTTTAGCTTTCAAGCGCTTCATGTTTTATTTAGGTTAAAAATATTAATATTCAACATGCTATTATAATGAATGTCTCTTATGTTTCATTCGAATCTCTAATGACATAGTCTTGAGCATTGATAATCATTAAATGGACGTTAAAGGTTTATTTAAGGCCATTGAAAATCCTAAAAAAATGCTTAGGGTCTGTTTGGTAAAAATAGCGGTTGACTGATAAGCTAGCTGATAGCTTATAGCTTATGACTGATGGCTGATGACTGATGACTTATAGCTTATAGCGGATGATTGAGACTGATAACTTATAAGCTCATTGAAGTGTTTGGTAAAATTAGCGGTTCAATTAACTTATAAATGTAAAATGACATAAAAGATATTTAATATATAATTATTTTATTTTAAATTAAAATAAATTATAAGGGTTAAAAATGGATTTTAATTGAAATAATAAGGATAAAAAAGGAAGAAAAAGTAATAAGCTATAAGACATAAGCTAAAACGCAATTTGAAATAGCGTCTGAAAAATAAGCTATAAGCTAGTAAAATAAGCTATAAGCTCGTGATGAAAAGACCGTTACCAAACGAGTCTAAATTATCATATGAGCTTATAAGACATAAGACATAAGACATAAGCTCGAAAATATGTCTTACCAAACAGAGCCTTAATATATCCCTCTGTTCAAATTAAAAACTGAGGTAAATAAGCTTTTTTTTGTATTACATTGTTTACACAGAATGTTAAAATACAATGTTTACAACAAATCTTCGACGATATCCAAAATTTGTTGCATAACCTTTGTTCCCAAAAAAAAAACTTCATAACTTATCCAACTTCTGATAAGTTATATGTTCTTACCATGAAAATTTTTATTTTCTACATTTGCAATCCATTCTAGAGATCTGTTTCTCAAGTTCCTGAGTGTTTCTTGATTAAAAATATTTCATGGAAAATCCATCCAAAAACATTTTTTGTAGTAGCAACTCATGAAATGGATAGTGGTAAATATTTCTTCTTTTTGGGGCAGCTACATATAAGTTAGTATTAGGTTAAAATCTGTTTAACAAGAGTTTTTTATAGTAAAATCTGAATATTCTACCCCTCGGTTTTATAAAAAAATTGAGGTAAATTGTCTACTTATTTTAACCATCACCTTAGTTAAGACAAAAACCGAGATGAGTAATTATTTTTTCTTTAGAATTATATCGTTTACACAAAATATTAAAATAAATTATTTACAATAAATTTTTGCTCTTAATACTGAATATCTTTGCTGATATCCATCTTTTGACAAGTTATTTGTTCCAACAATGAGAAATTTACTTTTCAAAGGTTAAGCTCCCTTCATTGTTTAACTTTTTAAGGTTGAGCTCCATTCTTTGTGTAAATTGAAGCAAGAATGATTTTCTGCACTTTCAATCTAGAAACGGTGTACTTTTCAAAGGTTGAGCTCTCTTCTTTAATTTAAGGGTTGTTCCAAAAATACAACAACAACATCAGCACCATTATGTGAGATAGACTGTGTCATATCCCAAATTTTGACTCTACGATTCCTTAATCATTTGCATACATCCCACTAATCAAGATCACCATCTTGAGGATTCAACTTTAGATTTGTGCTCATCTCACCTTTGGAGGAATCACCAAGCACCCATGTTTGTTGTAAATTTGGGAATACTTCTTTTTGTATTATACTAACCAAAATACAAAAAGATGTTTTTCTCTTTTCAAGACTTTGTGCATTGTAGGTGATTGAATCAAGTGCATCCACACCTCTCGTAAAGCTAGGGTTTTTGAGGATCGACCCTAAATTAATTGATCATTCTTTAAAGTTAAATGGGTTAAACTTGAAGACATATATTCTTATTATGAAGTACCAAGTTCTAAGCATCTCTCAACTCCATTTGACCAAGTATATCTCAAGATTATGTGGCTTGATTCTTCAAGGATCTTCATAGGTTCATGAGTTTATTTCCATGCCTTCTTCAACAAGCTTCCTCAAGCCAAGAGCTTTACAAAAAACGTGCTTCAAAATAATATAATTTCAAGATCTTATATGCCTTCTCATGCTTTATCATGCAAGAAAAGTTCAAGAGATTTAAAATTGGTACAAGAAGTTTGACCTAATTTGACAAGTTCTTGATTCCATGATCAAAAGAGTATAACTCCTTCAATTTTCAACACTTTTGAGGGCTTATTTTTGAAAATTATTCTCCTTGACATCATTAACAACTTCTCTACACAATTCAAGAGGAAATTTTGTGAAGAAAGTCATCAAAAGTAAGAAGACATCATAAGTCTCCCTTTGAAAGTTTTAGGAATTGTGCATTATCTTCAAAAGATCATAACTTGATCAATTTTTAGCATGTTGAGCCCATTATTTTTTCATAGTAATCTTGAATAAGTCTAATTCAATCCATCTTTGAAGATCAAGAGCAAATTTTGTGGATTTAGTGGAATTTTCAAGTATGGCGTGTAAATCTTTAAAAGTGCATAACTCTCTCAATTTTCAACATTTTTGGGCGGTTATTTTTCCCAAATGTTCACATTGAATAGAAGAACATTTAATCTTTAAAGATACAAGCCAAATTCATGCTCTAAGGCATTTTAAAATTGCAAGCCCTTTGCACATAAAACTTGGGTATGACCTGTTTTATGCAAGGCATATCCTAGAATTTCAGGGTTTTTCCTCAAAACCTTATGGTCATAACTTTCTCCTTAAGCATCCACTTTCTTCCATTCTTTTTTCATTGTGTCCTTCATGACAAGGAGAGTATTTGGCTCAAAGAAACTAAGGAAACACACGAGCCAATTTCAAATGGCCTTGGCTTAAACATGGTGTCTCAACTTTGAATTTTGACACATTATCAGTTTTGCATTATCACTCTAAATCAAATTACAAGTCAAATTGGTGCATGTTTGTTTAAACATGATTAGAAACCTTCCAAAAGTTGGTTAGTGCTTTGAAATACAAGTTTTGGTTGAGTTTTGAGGGAATTGCAAGCAACATTTTTCATGCTTCAACCTTCACACGTTTTCACTGAATTCTTGATCATTTCACACGCTTTTTGATTCCTTGAGCTCGGCTATAAGTAGAGGATCATACTCCATTCATTTCCCAATCTTTTGAGAGCCAAAGTACCCCTGCTAAGATCCCATTCAAACTCTTAAGCTTGTAATTCGTTTTTTCATTTCCAAACCTCAAATACTCAAATCCTTCACCAGATCATTTACAAGTCAAATCGTGCCCCCTTGAAGCTCCATTGTTCAGTTTTCAGAAGCTTTTTGGTGAACTTCATTCTGGTAGAAATCTCTACCAAATCAACTCAAATTTATGGCTAACATGAAGCTCTTGATTCACTGATACTCATTGCACAATTAATTTTAAGGTTTGGTTTAGTTTGATGCATCTATTCTTGAGATTTTCAGTTTTAAACTCCTCTATTTTTTTCCAAATCGAGTAACTTGTGTTTTAAATAAATGTTTTGCGAGGACATGGTTAAGATCGTCCAGGAGAGACGAACACAATGATACCACTATGAGCGTCTAATTTTTTAGTTTGACTGATCCAAGTTTTTCTGCAAATTCCTTTGAATCTTTGAGGCTCGAGGTTGAAGATGATAAGTTGTCATCATCTAGCCAATGAGAGTGTGCCAATTGTTTTAATTTTGTTGGTTAATTGCTTTTGCACTTTGTGTGTTGCTTTAGTGAGGGTTCATGGTGTTCAGCGCCATCCAGATCCATTGGATGCGCCACATCATTCAATGAAATTAGATCCGGCGCTTTTCATATGTTCTGATTGTATTCCTTTTTCTTATTTTCGTTTAACTTCAAAAATTCATAACTCTTTCATTTTAATTCCAAAATTTATGAAAAAAAACCAAAAATACTTTAAATCTTTTCTGATTTTATGACTACGTTTCCTTTATTTATTTATTTTATCATTTGGTATTTTTAATATTTTATCTCATAGTCCTGGACTTATGGTGATCTTTGATTTGAATTTATTTAGTGTTTAGGTATTTGATTTGTTTTTTTGTTTCTTATTTTCTATTTTAAAAAATCTTTTAATATTTGATTTGATTTTCTTCATCTCTTTTTCTTTTTTCTTTTTGATTAGTGGGTGTAAGTTTTGAAAATCCATTGTGTAAAGGTTTTGATTTTATCAATTCTCTTATGGATCATTAAGATGAAATCCAATAAAAATAAAAAGGAATTCATGTGGACACCTTTGATTTTATTTCAATTCTTTCTCCTCCCTCTTCCTCTTAATCCTATTCTTGGTTTTTTACTGTTATTTTACATGTGTTGCAAGCTGTAGGAGAATGATTTTATATATCATTTCTCTAACTTGTTCTTAAACACATAAATTGTTATTGACCGACCTCGTTGCAGGGTGACTTCTATATAAGTTATTTGGCGATTGCTTAACATAGAGTTAAGTTTGTCCTGTATCAGAAAATGATCATTCGTTGCCTAAACCTATGTTTACAAACCCAAGGATGGTTGATTATTTGATAATAGGCTCAAGACCTTTGCAAACTTGTTGTTTAGAGGCTTTGATTCTATCAATACTCTGATAAGATTTCATTAACTTTGATTTAAGTTCGTTAGTCAATCATCATTAATCATTCATGTTGACTACTAATAACTAACCACTAACATCTAACTTTTATTTATGCTTTTATTATTTTATTTTCTTTAACTTTTATTCTTGCTTTATGTTACCATCCATCAACCATATATCATTGTTTATGCTTATGTACTTTCGTCTTTGTCCATTTGGACTTTTATTTTGCTTTGTTCTTAAAACATTAATAATTAAACTTGAATCATAAAAAACCTAATGAGGACTTAGAATTTGGTTGCTATACCCTAAGCTTAGAGAATGGACTATTGGACTAAGACCTTGATACCTTGATTATTTTTTGTTGATATTCTGGAAGTCCTTGGAGTTTACTCCAAGGAATTAGGTTATTTCTCTTTATGTGTGCAGATTATTATGTATAAAGTTCTTGAGGTTTAAATTCCAAGGCATAGTGATTGAGAATTCATCTGTACACAACTGTTACTCTGCCCAATTTTTGTCTCAAGTTCTTATAGTGCATTTGCAAGCTTTGTGCAAGTTATACATATGGAGATGTTATGTTCATCTGGTACTTTGTATTGTGATTGTTTGGTTGGTTAATCCAAGGATGGGAATTCTATAATGACTACTTTATGTCAAGTGTTGGCTTCTTGATTGATTAGTTTGTTCTTTTCCTTATACAAAATCTTCTTTGATTTTCAAAATCTTCTCCCTTTTTCAAAATCTTCTTATGTTTGCAAACTCTTTAAAAACTATCTTAATTTAAAAAATATATATCTTTTGCCCTTTGTGGCCTTTCTTTAAATCCTTTTTTTCTAAAAGTTTAGACATGAATGATTATTTTAGTGGTGATGTAATCCCCCAAAAGGTCTTGATATGTGTAACACCCCGATTTTTAACAGCGAGAGTGTATTTTTAAAAGGGACTATTTTCATAAATAAATCAATTAATGGTTTTCATGATATAAAATAACGTCCCTTTTAATTATTATTTTTTAAATTATAGTATATTCACACCTCTATAATATAATTTTTACTAATAAGATCTTAGAATTTGTATTTCATTAGTAGTTCAAGATATAAGTTTCCTAAAATTCTTGATTTCATTCTCTTTAATGTTGGGTAAAATTAGCCGCCTTAATTTTTAAAACAACCCCTGTTTGATAAAAAAAATTTGGTGATAGAATAAAAAATTATTTATGAAAGAATTATAAAATAAAAACAGTTTCTCTTTGGAAATAAGTTTGGGTCTCTAAAAAAATGATACTTTTACCCGCTTAAAATTTTGAAATGATCTCTGTTCATAACGAAATTTTAGCAATGAAAACATAAATTATTTTTAATAGATTAATAAAAAGTTAATAATAAATTTTATTTTTTCGACCGATTTTTTTTATAGACGCAGTATAGAATAACCGGAAAAAAATGTTCTCTTATCAGCAAAAATCATTTCGGACATTTTTATCAGTATCACATAACACCGGAAACTGCACTAATGTGAAAAAAAAGAATATAGAGTCATCATTGGAAGGATATACGATAAGATATCCTGCAGATTAGGAACTGATGGATAATTATTAGATGACGTCGGGAAGGCTTATCTTATAGTAACTCTTAAACAATAATGAAACATGGAGGGTAATCCTACTGATATTACCTTTCACCAAAGTAGTATTTAAATACTACAAGACTTACATCATACAATACATGCACACTGGACGACAAGTCTCTACACTACTTCTAAGTCTCTACCACAACTTTTTGTTAAGGTAAACAAATTTTTTCTCTAAGAACTACCATGTTTATAAATTACCTGCGAATAGTGTTCTCATAGCAATTGATTTATTTTTTTACTTTTTGCAACTTAGTTGTTTTGAATAAATGGTTTTTAAATAAATTAAAATGGACTTTGTAAGAATATTGTGAATATAAGTAGAGTAGAGTTAAATAATAAAATTATAATTAATTTGTAATTGTTATTTGAAGATAGTGACTAAATTTTTGGAATATAATGACTAAATTGTTATATATCCAACCAGTATGATTTGGGCTAATGAGGTTTTTCAAAAACAAAAGCCAAAGAGGGATTACTAGTTACTAAGGGTTATGAAAATATTTTATACTACTGTTAATCATTTTGATATAACAAAATAAGAGGATATTGATCTACTTAGCACTTTACATATATGCATAATATCATGTAAGTGTAAACACATACTATGTAAAAATATTTTTGCATTTAAATGTTTTTTTTAAATGTGGTGTTTATTAGGAGAAGTGATATTCAATATGATTATAACTAATTTTATTTTTATATTTATGCTTTGATTCAAAATTTATTATGACTATATTTAAAACTACATAAGTAAACTAGGCTTCGTGTTAGTTACTCGTATTGAAAAGTTTTTCTAAATCACTTTTATAAATGAGTTTTTAAGAATCATTTTATTTGAATCTAAATGATGACATTTTAATTTTATAAACAGGCTTTAAATTGTAAGATTTACCTGACATGAGAAATTGATAATTTTATAAATATATGTTGGAGTATATCTTAAAAGATAATTTTTCTATTATGTTGTAGGATTGTATTTTATTTTAAATACATGAATATCAATTCATTTTGGATAGAATTTGATTTATCTTTTTTCATTTATGTTTTGAAGTAGATAATTTTATTATTTTTTAACTTGAATTAAGACTTAATTTAAATAAATAATGGAATAAAATATTAAACCGAATGATCTCAAAGTTTACCACGTACGAGTTCATTTTATATTAATTGTTCTAATTTAGTTAGTTTTGGATAAAGGTGCACGACCCGCCAACCAATTTGAAACAAAACATCAATTCTACAACTCTCGTAACATTAAGGGCATCTCTCTATTTCTATATACTTCTCTAAATATATATAAATATATGTGGTATATAACTGCGTTGTATCTTCTTACATGTTTACTTTGAAGGTGGATAATTGTGAAGGTGAGTAAATGCTATATACATGTGTTTTATGCAAAAAAATTATGCATGAGATAAGTGAATACTTATGGTGATGTACCCATATGTTGAAATGGGGAATTGTATGCTCATACATTTCATGGTTACGTGGCTACCAGAGAGGAGTCACAAGGTGCACACCAGAGATGTGGCACAGGGTGTATGTCCAAGAGGGAACCACCTTATCCCGTAGTGGATCATTGATTCTGATTGACGGGTAAGATACCTATCACCTTAGTGGCGCTAAATCCTGAAGCGATACCACAACCCTTTGCGGAGGGATTGATATTGCGAAATCATATGCATCGACATATAGACATTGCATTAGGAATGAGTCTTAATTTTGCTATATGTATTTTTATTTGTAAATGTTTATATACATGTGTTAGAATGAGATCTCTAGCCATGTATAATGTATCCTATGTTTATGCTTATTGCTCCGCTCTTGTATATTTGTTATTTTTGGATTGATGACCCTTTCAGTGGATTGTGTGGGCTATACGCCAATAGATTATGATGCACCTAGGACACGAGGAGACACCGCCATCGAGGGTGACGAACTTCACCTTCCCTGATGCATGGACTGACACGTATTGGGGGTTCGACCCGGCCCTAGGACGACTCACATATACCGGGAACATGTTCGAGATCACTACTATCATGGGATAGGATCTGAAAAACCACTTACTCCCGTAGGAACATGAGCTTCCATATTCTAGCTTCCTTGATCATATATAGTTTTCTCTCAGGTGTGATTGACCGTTTCAGATTATTGACTCCTCCTTCAGCCCCACCTGGACCCTCATACGCTCTAGTCATTGGAGGGGGGCCATTCTATCATGATATATCTATGCCACCCGTAGACTTACATATGTTGTTAGGGTTACCCTCGACAAATACGTGTGACATTTTTCCGATAGGCGAGCTCCCTCGTATCGACCCGACACGCGTGCCATCATTGGAGTCGGACGTAGGTGGAGCAGAGGATGGCGTAGGTGGAGTAAAGGATGATGATGATGATTATGATCCCTCAGAGCATGATTATGATAGCGGACATGATGGTTCTGATCATACCCCGTTGAGCGCTTGTAGGGGTTTGTACGGAGTTGGAGCTGGAGAGTATTGCAGTTGTCATTAGATTTCGATCACGGTAGTTAGGGAGTAGATGATAGTAATATTTTCAGCATTAGATGACGGTTAATGTATGCGTGGTTCGGACTTTCCCTGTGGCAGCTCTCCTGTGTGAGTGTCTACCGGGGACTTATTTTATCATTTTATGGTTTGTATTGGTAACCACTATCAGCGCTTTATAACTTATGACACTACATCGTATTTATGTATAGTATGTTTTCCTTATGTTCTAATCTATTTCATCTAATTTCCCTTATAAACCTAGGTTGAGTTCTTAGAACATATCTAAATACAAAACTCATCATAGGGTTTAATTATTTTATTTTATAAAAAAAAAGGGACATTATTTTGTATAAGGAAAAACATTAATTGATTTATTTATTGAAATAGTCCCTTTTAAAAATACACAGTCGCTGTTAAAAATCGGGGTGTTACATTATGGTATCAGAGCCTAGGTTTAAGCTTCTTAGGAACCGTTAGTTTAGTGTCTTAAGTTGATCACACGTTGAGTAAATTCTTAATGACCAGCTACACATTTTCGGGATCGTAAAATTTTGACAACCACTCGCAATTTGGAAGTAAGATATTGGAATTTCTCTTGAAACAAGCAATGAGAATTCTAATTGGGTATTGATTTTGTAGGAGAACTATGCCTCCAAGACGTGACAATACTAATGATCATCAGGTGGATCAACTGGCCCAAGCTATGGCCAATATGGCAGCCGCTGTCACCGCCCAAACTGCTGCTAAGAACCTTCTAGATTTGGAGAAGCGGGACAGAGAGATAAGAGTTGCAGAATTAAGAGGATTAACCGAGTTTTGTCGCCACGATCCACCTAAATTCCAAGGGGGTTTTACTCCCGAGAAAGCGGACTTATGGTTACAATAAATTGAAAAGATCTTTGAGGTAATCAATTTCCCTCCAAGGGCAAGAGTGTTGTATGCCACGTATCTTCTCTTAGGCGACGCAGAGTATTGGTGGAGAAGCACTAGGTTGATGATGGAGGGTGCACAGGAAGAAGTGAACTAGGAAGCCTTTAAGACAAAGTTCCTAGACAAATACTTTCCCATAAGTGCGAGGACCAAATTGGGAGATGATTTTCTGAAACTTCGACAAAGGGGTATGACTGTAGGTGAGTACGCCGCCAAATTTTAAAATTTATCTAGGTATTACCGATTCTTCCGGGAAGGAGTAGATGAAGTTTACATGTGTCACCTTTTCCAAGAAGGACTCAAGTACGAACTACAAGACTCAGTGGTACCATTAGGGATACAACGTTTTCAACCATTGGTGGAGAAATGTAGGTAAGTGGAAGAAATGAAGAATAAGAGGAAAAATCGCAGGGCGGTCCAGAACTGTGGAGGACCTAATCGCCTAAATTTTCAAAATCAAGAACGTAATAAACAGCAGATGCGGCCATACCAACGACCACACTATAACAACCGAGGACCTCAAAGAACAGAAAACTATAACACCGTAGGAGGAGGAGGAACTCAAGTTGCTCCAGGGGTACGTTGTTACCAGTGTGGTGAAGGTGGGCATTATGCGAGCGAACGTCCTAATAAGGGTCTTATCTGCTTCAAATGCAACAAAAGAGGACATGTGGCAAAGAATTGCAAAGACCCAAAGGCTGAACTAGCTGTGAGTACTACTATAAATGTCCGACCAACTGCTCAAGGGAGAGTGTATTGCATGGGTGCAGAAGGAAGATCTCTGTCCAACAACTTAATCCAGGGGATTTGTGAAATTGAAGGTACCATTTTAACTGCACTTTTCCATTAGGGGGAAACACATTCATTCATAACCAAGGAATGCGTTGATCAATTTAAAATGATAGTAACTCCACTACCTTTTGACTTGGTAGTATCTACCCTTGCTAAGGTTATAACTGTGAACACTGCATGCTTATTATGTAAAGTAGTGGTTCAAGAGAGAGAATTTCTAGTTAATCTAATATGCCTACCCCTACAATCTCTCGAGATTATTCTCTGGATGGATTGGATGTCATATAATTATGTTATGTTAGATTGTGCTTGAAAGTTAGTTATTTTGCCTGAGCCGAGGTCGTTAAATATCTATCAACTAACTAACTTAAAGTTTCTCGAAAGAATGGAGCCTTTCAATACTTGCTAGTACGGAGGTGAGGGCTGAAGTCAGTATTGAAGACATGTTAGTTACTCAAGAATTTCCGGATGTATTTCCCAATGATATTCTCGGTTTACCACCTGTAAGAGACATTGAATTCTTCATTGACTTACACCCGGGAACGGGACCCATTTCCAATGCACCACATCAGATGGCGCCAATGGAACTCCAAGAACTTAAAGAATAATTGGAAGACTTTATGGAGAAGGGACTCATTAGGCAAAGTGTTTCCCCATGGGGAGCTCTAGTGCTTTTGGTAAAGAAAAAGGACGGGCGTTCCTGACTATGTGTGGACTACAGGCAACTTAACAAGGCAACCGTAAAGAATCGATATCCCTTACCTCGTATTGATGACTTGATGGACCAACTTAAAGGAGCGTCTGTTTTTTCTATATTTATTTGAAGTCCGACTATCATCGAATTCGGGTAAGAGAGGAAAATATACCCAAGACTGCATTCAGGACTCGTTCTGGACATTATGAGTACCTAGTCATGCCATTTGGAGTGACTAATGTACCCGCTATTTTCTTGGATTACATGAACCGAATTTTCCACCCATTTCTGGAAAAATTCATTGTTGTATTCATTGATGATATCCTTATTTACTCTCGAAGTAAAATTGAACACGAAGGACATCTACGTCAAATGCTACAAATTCTACGAGAAAAGAAGTAGTATGCTAATCCATCCAAATGCGAATTTTTGCTAGAGAGGGTAAATTTCTTGGGACATGTCATATCAAAGGAAGGCATTACTTTCGATCCAGCAAAGATTGAGACCGTGCTCGCATGGAATCAGCCTCAGACAGTCACTGACATAAGAAGTTTTGTAGGACTAGTTGGATAATATCGACGATTCATTGAAGGATTTGCAAAGATAATAGCTCCATTGACTTAACTAACAAGAAAGGATCAACCTTTTGCTTGGACTGAGAAATGTGAAGCTAATTTTCAGTTGTTGAAGAAGAAACTTTCAACATCACCTATCTTGATTCTACCACAACATGAAGAGCCATACAAAGTTTATTGCGATGCATCTCATCAAAGACGAGGATGTGTGTTGATGCAGCACCGAAAGGCGGTAGCATATTCTTAGAGACAATTAAAGACTCGCGAAAGGAATTATCCCACTCAAGATTTGGAACTTGTAGATGTTGTTTTTGCGCTAAAAATTTGGCGCCATTATCTCTACGGATGTATGTTCACAGTGTTCAGTGACCATAAGAGTTTAAAGTATTTGTTTGATCAAAAGGAGTTAAACATGAGACAGAGGAGATGGATGGAAATCTTGAAAGACTACGATTTCACATTACAATATCATCCAGAAAAAGCGAACATGGTGGCAGATGCATTAAGTAGAAAAGGTGTCCTTGAAACAACATCACTGATGGCCAAACAACAAGAACTATGGGAAACATTCAGGGACATACACCTAGACGTGAAATTGGGCCAGGGAACTCTTCAATGTGGAATGATCAAGATCTCTAATGTACTTTTGGAAGAAATTCGGAACTGTCAGAACAATTCACTCTTGGAAGGGAAAAGAGAATTAATGGTACAAGGAAAGGCACCCGGCTTTAAATTAGGACCAGATGACATCTTAAGGTGCAACTAAAGAATTTGTGTACCCGATGTTGTAGAGATAAGGAAATTGATTTTAGAGGAGGCCCACAAGAGCAAATTAAGCTTTCACCCCGGAGCAACAAAAATGTATAAAGATTTGAGACAAAATTATTGGTGGCCAAGAATGAAGAAAGGGGTGGCAGATTACGTAGCATCCTGTTTGACTTGCCAAAAAGCAAAGATAGAACACCAAAGACCACAAGGAATATTGCAAGCCTTAGATGTTCCCGAGTGGAAGTGGGATAGCATTTCAATGGATTTTATCACCGGGTTACCAAAAACTCGAAGAATGCATGACTCAATTTGGGTGATTGTCGATCGTCTGACCAAGTCTTCTCATTTCTTACCGGTGAGAACGACCTATAATGTAGCCAAGTTAACGGAAATTTACATTTCCGAAATTGTAAGACTACATGGGGTACCTTCTAGTATCGTGTCAGATCGAGACCCAAAGTTCACATCACATTTTTGGGGTGCATTACATGAAGCGCTTGGAACAAAGCTAAGATTAAGTTCGGCATATCATCCACAAAATGATGGACAAAATGAACAAACGAATCAGTCGTTGGAGGATCTACTTCGAGCATGTGTGTTGGATGATAGAGGGAGTTGGGATGATATACTACCTTTGATTGAGTTCACCTACAACAACAGTTTTCATACTAGTATCGAAATGGCTCCATTTGAAGCTCTATATGGACGAAAATGTCAGACACCGTCATGCTGGTATCAAGATGGTGAGAGTTTGATTGTAGGTCTAGAAATGGTTCATCAAACTATAGAAAAGGATAAAAGCATTAGGGAAAAGATGAAGGCCTCACAAGATCGTCAAAAAAGCTATGCCGATAAAAGACGCGGGACATTGAATTTTGAAGAAGGAGACCATGTGTTCCTCCGTGTCACACCGACCACGGGGGTGGGGAGAGCAATTAAGGCACGGGAGTTAACTCCTAAGTTTATTGGATCCTACCAATAACTTCAAGAATTGGACCTGTAGCTTACCGAATTGCATTACCACACTTTCTAACTGGAATACATGACGTGTTCCATGTATCACAACTATGGAAGTACATTCCAGACCCTTCTCACGCAATCAAAACAGACACCATTCAGCTTAAGGACATCTTATCATTTGAAGTGGTACCTGTTAGGATTGAGGATAGAAAGATGAAACTGCTAAGGAATAATGAAATTTCGTTAGTAAAAATAATTTGGAACCAAGCCACTTGTGATGCAACTTGGGAACTGGAAAGTGCAATCCAAAATAAATACCTAGAATTGTTTACAGACGTGTAGTTTCGAGGACAAAACTCTTTTAGGGGGGAGTATTGTAAGACCCATAATTTTATAAATAAATAAATATTTTAAAATTATAGTATGTTCGAACTTCTATAATATATTTTTGATCAAATATATAATTAAATAGTATTTATACTAATAAAATCTTAGAATTTTTATTTCATTAGTAGTTCGAGATATAAGTTTCCTACAAATCTTGATTTTAGTCTCTTTAATGTTCGGTAAAATTAACCGCCTTAATTTTTAAAACAACCCATGTTTGATAAGAAAATTTTAGTGATAGAATAACAAAATTATTTATGTAAGAATTATAAAATAAAAATATTTTCTCTTTGGAAATAAATTTCGGTCTCTAAAAAAAACGATAGTTTTACCCACTTAAAATTTTTAAATGATCTCTGTTCATAACGAAACTTTAGCAATGAAAACATAAATTATTTTTATTAGATTAATACAAGTTAATAATAAATTTTATTTTCTCGGCCGATTTTTTTAAAATGACGTAGTATAGAATAACCTGAAAAAATGTTTTATTATCAGCAAAAATCATTTCGGGCATTTTTATCAGTATCACATAACACCTGAAACTGCACTAATGTGGAAAAAAAAAGAATATAGAGTCATCATTGGAAGGATATACGATAAGATGATTAGGAACTGATGGATAATTATAAGATGACGTCGGGAAGGCTTATCTTTTAGTAACTCTTAAAGCGCAATGTAACGTGGAGGGTAATCCTACTGATATTACCTTTCACCAAAGTAGTATTTAAATACTACAAGACTTACCTCATACAATACATGCACACTGTACGACAAGTCTCTACACTACTTCTAAGTCTCTACCACTACTTTTTGCTAAGGTAAACAAATTTCTTCTCTAAGAACTACCATGTTTATAAATTACCTACGAATAGTGTTCTCATAGAAATTGATTTATTTTTGGTGAACACTCCGGTACCCTTGAGTTTTGATGGGTACCGGTACCTTCAACCAATCAAATGGTATAATTTTATATCATGTCACTTATTTATTTTAATTTATTTTAAAATAAATTAACATTTAATAATAGTTTACACTAAAGGTATTGGTACCCAACTTGAATACATGGGTACCAAAGAATTTATCTTTATTTTTTTACTTTTTGCAAATTAGTTGTTTTGAGTAAATGATTTTTAAGTCTCTTTAATGTTAGGTAAATTTAGCCGCCTTAATTTTTTAAACAACCCCTGTTTGATAAGCAAATTTTAGTGATAGAATAACAAAATTATTTATGAAAGAATTATAACATAAAAATATTTTCTCTTTGGAAATAAATTTCGGTCCCTAAAAAAAACGATAGTTTTACCCACTTAAAATTTTTAAATGATCTCTCTTCATAACGAAATTTTAGCAATGAAAACATAAATTATTTATATTAGATTAATAAAAAGTTAATAATAAATTTTATTTTCTCGCCGATTTTTTTTAAATGACGCAGTATAGAGTAACCGGAAAAATGTTTTATTATCAACCAAAATCATTTCGGGCATTTTTATCAGTATCACATAACACTGGAAAATGCACTAATGTGGAAAAAAAGAATATAGAGTCATCATTGGAAGTATATCCGATAAGATATCCTGCAGATTAGGAACTGGTGGATAATTATTAGATGACGTCGGGAAGGCTTATCTTATAGTAACTCTTAAAGAGTAATGTAACGTGGAGCGTAATCCTACTGATATTACCTTTCACCAAAGAAGTATTTAAATACTACAAGACTTACCTCATACAATACATGCACTGTACGACAAGTCTCTACACTACTTCTAAGTCTCTACCACTACTTTTTGCTATGTAAACAAATTTCTTCTCTAAGAACTACCATGTTTATAAATTACCTACGAATAGCGTTCTCATAGCAATTGATTTATTTTTTTACTTTTTGCAAATTAGTTGTTTTGAATAAATGGTTTTTAAGTCTCTTTAATGTTCGGTAAATTTAGCCGCGTTAATTTTTAAAACAACCCCTGTTTGATAAGAAAATTTTAGTGATAGAAGAACAAAATTATTTATGAAAGAATTATAAAATAAAAATGTTTTCTCTTTGAAAATAAATTTCGATCTCTAAAAAAAACGATAGTTTTACCCGCTTAAAATTTTTAAATGATCTCTATTCATAACCAAATTTTAGCAATGAAAACATAAATTATTTTTATTAGATTAATAAAATGTTAATAATTAATTTTAATTTCCCGACCGATTTTTTTTAAACGACACAGTATAGAGTACCCGGAAAAAATGTTTTATTATCAGCAAAAATCATTTCGGGCATTTTTATCAGTATCACATAACACTGAAAATACACTAATGTGAAAAAAAAGAATATAAAGTCATCATTGGAAGGATATACGATAAGATATCACGCAGATTAGAAACTGATGGATAATTATTAGATGACGTCGGGAAGGCTTATCTTATAGTAAATCTTAAAGAGTAATGTAACGTGGAGCGTAATCCTACTGATATTACCTTTCACCAAATTAGTATTTAAATACCACAAGACTTACCTCATACAATACATGCACACTGTACGACAAGTCTCTACATTACTTCTAAGTCTCTACCACTACTTTTTGCTAGGTAAACAAATTTCTTCTCTAAGAACTACCATGTTTATAAATTACCTACGAATAGTGTTCTCATAGCAATTGATTTATTTTTTTACTTTTTGCAAATTAGTTGTTTTGAGTAAGTGGTTTTTAAATCTCTTTAATGTTCGGTAAGTTTAGCCGCCTTAATTTTTAAAACAACCCCTGTTTGATAAGAAAATTTTAGTGATAGAAGAACAAAATTATTTTTGAAAGAATTATGTTAAGAAGTGTGGTTAGGCCTAACTCAACACTACAAAACCGGCTTGTAGGGTGAGGATTGCCTCCACTTATAAGGACATGTTCATGCCATATATTGTCCGATGTGGGACTCTTAACACACCCCCTCACGCCCAGGACTAGACAACTGGAGCGTGGAAATAAATGGAGGGTGGCCCGATAGCGGAAACCATATAAGGTGGCCCACCGGATCTCAAACGAGGCTCTTGATACCATGTTAAGAAATGTGGTTAGGCCTAACTCAACACTACAAAGCCGGTTTTGTAGGGTTGAGTTAGGCCCAACCACGCTTCTTAACAAATTATAAAATAAAAAAGTTTTCTCTTTGAAAATAAATTTCGATCTCTAAAAAAAACAATAGTTTTACCCGCTTAAAAATTTTAAATGATCTCTATTCATAACAAAATTTTAGCAATGAAAACATAAATTATTTTTATTAGATTAATAAAATGTTAATAATTAATTTTATTTTCCCGACCGATTTGTTTTTAAATGATGCAGCATAGAGTACCCGGAAAAAATGTTTTATTATCAGCAAAAATCATTTCGGGCATTTTTATCAGTATCACATAACACTGGAAAATATACTAATGTGGAAAAAAAGAATATAAAGTCATCATTGGAAGGATATACGATAAGATATCATGCATATTAGAAACTGATGGATAATTATTAGACGACGTCGAGAAGGCTTATCTTATAGTAACTCTTAAAGAGTAATGTAACGTGGAGCGTAATCCTACTGAAATTACCTTTCACCAAATTAGTATTTAAATACTACAAGACTTACCTCATACAATACATGCACAGTGTACGACAAGTCTCTACATTACTTCTAAGTCTCTACCACTACTTTTTGCTAAGGTAAACAAATTTCTTCTCTAAGAACTACCATGTTTATAAATTACCTACGAATAGTGTTCTCATAGCAATTGATTTATTTTTTTACTTTTTGCAAATTAGTTGTTTTGAGTAAATGGTTTTTAAGTCTCTTTAATGTTCGGTAAAATTAGCCGCCTTAATTTTTTAAACAACCCCTGTTTGATAAGAAAATTTTAGTGATAGAATAACAAAATTATTTATGAAAGAATTATATTATAAAAATATTTTCTCTTTGAAACTAAATTTCGATCTCTAAAAAAAACGATAGTTTTACCCGCTTAAAATTTTTTAAATGATCTCTATTCATAACAAAATTTTAGCAATGAAAACATAAATTATTTTTATTAGATCAATAAAAAGTTAATAATAAATTTTATTTTCTTGACCGATTTTTTTAAATGATGCAGTATAGAGTAACCGGAAAAAATGTTTTATTATCAGCAAAAATCATTTCGGGCATTTTTATTAGTGTCACATAACACTGGAAAATGCACTAATGTGGAAAAAAAGAATATAGAGTCATCATTGGAAGGATATCCGATAAGATATCCTGCAGATTAGGAACTGATGGATAATTATTAGATGACGTCGGGAAGGCTTATCTTATAGTTACTCTTAAAGAGTAATGTAACGTGGAGCGTAATCCTACTGATATTACCTTTCACCAAAGTAGTATTTAAATACTACAAGACTTACCTCATACAATACATGCACACTGTACGACAAGTCTCTACACTACTTCTAAGTCTCCACCACTACTTTGTGCTAGGTAAACAAATTTCTTCTCTAAGAACTACCATGTTTATAAATTACCTACGAATAGTGTTCTCATAGCAATTGATTTATTTTTTTACTTTTTTCAAATTAGTTGTTTTGAGTAAATGGTTTTTAAGTCTCTTTAATGTTCGGTAAAATTAGCAGCCTTAATTTTTTAAACAACCCCTGTTTGATAAGAAAATTTTAGTGATAGAATAACAAAATTATTTATAAAAGAATTATAACATAAAAATATTTTCTCTTTGGAAATAAATTTCGGTCTCTAAAAAAAAACGATAGTTTTACCCGCTTAATATTTTTAAATGATCTCTCTTCATAACGAAATTTTAGCAATGAAAACATAAATTATTTGTATTAGATTAATAAAAAGTTAATAATAAATTTTATTTTCTCGACTAATTTTTTTTTAAATGACGCAATATAGAATAACCGAAAAAACTATTTTATTATCAGTAAAAATCATTTTGGACATTTTTATCAGTATCACATAACATTTGAAACTACACTAATGTGGAAAAAAAAGAATATAGAGTCATCATTGGAAGGATATACGATAAGATATCCCGCAGATTAGGAACTGATGGATAATTATTAGATGACGTTGGGAAGGCTTATCTTATAGTAACTCTTAAAGAGTAATGTAACATGGAGCGTAATCCTACTGATATTACCTTTCACCAAAGTAGTATTTAAATACTACAAGACTTACCTCATACAATACATGCACACTGTACGACAAGTCTCTACACTACTTCTAAGTCTCTACCACTACTTTTTGCCAAGGTAAACAAATTTCTTCTCTAAGAACTACCATGTTTATAAATTACCTCCGAATAGTGTTCTCATAGCAATTGATTTATTTTTTTACTTTTTGCAAATTAGTTGTTTTGAGTAAATGGTTTTTAAGTCTCTTTAATGTTCGGTAAAATTAGCCGCCTTAATTTTTTAAACAACCCCAGTTTGATAAGAAAACTTTAGTGATAGAATAACAAAATTATTTACGAAAGAATTATAACATAAAAATATTTTCTCTTTGGAAATAAATTTCGGTCTCTAAAAAAAACGATAGTTTTACCCGCTTAAAAATTTTTAAATGATCTCTATTCATAACAAAACTTTAGCAATGAAAACATAAATTATTTTTATTAGATCAATAAAAAGTTAATAATAAATTTTATTTTCTTGACCGATTTTTTTAAATGATGCAGTATAGAGTAACCGGAAAAAATGTTTTATTATCAGCAAAAATCATTTCGGGCATTTTTATTAGTGTCACATAACACTGGAAAATGCACTAATGTGGAAAAAAAGAATATAGAGTCATCATTGGAAGGATATCCGATAAGATATCCTGCAGATTAGGAACTGATGGATAATTATTAGATGACGTCGGGAAGGCTTATCTTATAGTTACTCTTAAAGAGTAATGTAACGTGGAGCGTAATCCTACTGATATTACCTTTCACCAAAGTAGTATTTAAATACTACAAGACTTACCTCATACAATACATGCACACTGTACGACAAGTCTCTACACTACTTCTAAGTCTCCACCACTACTTTGTGCTAGGTAAACAAATTTCTTCTCTAAGAACTACCATGTTTATAAATTACCTACGAATAGTGTTCTCATAGCAATTGATTTATTTTTTTACTTTTTTCAAATTAGTTGATTTGAGTAAATGGTTTTTAAGTCTCTTTAATGTTCGGTAAAATTAGCAGCCTTAATTTTTTAAACAACCCCTGTTTGATAAGAAAATTTTAGTGATAGAATAACAAAATTATTTATAAAAGAATTATAACATAAAAATATTTTCTCTTTGGAAATAAATTTCGGTCTCTAAAAAAAAAACGATAGTTTTACCCGCTTAATATTTTTAAATGATCTCTCTTCATAACGAAATTTTAGCAATGAAAACATAAATTATTTGTATTAGATTAATAAAAAGTTAATAATAAATTTTATTTTCTCGACTAATTTTTTTTAAATGACGCAATATAGAATAACCGAAAAAACTATTTTATTATCAGTAAAAATCATTTTGGACATTTTTATCAGTATCACATAACATTTGAAACTACACTAATGTGGAAAAAAAAGAATATAGAGTCATCATTGGAAGGATATACGATAAGATATCCCGCAGATTAGGAACTGATGGATAATTATTAGATGACGTTGGGAAGGCTTATCTTATAGTAACTCTTAAAGAGTAATGTAACATGGAGCGTAATCCTACTGATATTACCTTTCACCAAAGTAGTATTTAAATACTACAAGACTTACCTCATACAATACATGCACACTGTACGACAAGTCTCTACACTACTTCTAAGTCTCTACCACTACTTTTTGCCAAGGTAAACAAATTTCTTCTCTAAGAACTACCATGTTTATAAATTACCTCCGAATAGTGTTCTCATAGCAATTGATTTATTTTTTTACTTTTTGCAAATTAGTTGTTTTGAGTAAATGGTTTTTAAGTCTCTTTAATGTTCGGTAAAATTAGCCGCCTTAATTTTTTAAACAACCCCTGTTTGATAAGAAAACTTTAGTGATAGAATAACAAAATTATTTATGAAAGAATTATAACATAAAAATATTTTCTCTTTGGAAATAAATTTCGGTCTCTAAAAAAAACGATAGTTTTACCCGCTTAAAAATTTTTAAATGATCTCTATTCATAACAAAATTTTAGCAATGAAAACATAAATTATTTTTATTAGATCAATAAAAAGTTAATAATAAATTTTATTTTCTTGACAGATTTTTTTAAATGATGCAGTATAGAGTAACCGGAAAAAATGTTTTATTATCAGCAAAAATCATTTCGGGCATTTTTATTAGTGTCACATAACACTGGAAAATGCACTAATGTGGAAAAAAAGAATATAGAGTCATCATTGGAAGGATATCCGATAAGATATCCTGCAGATTAGGAACTGATGGATAATTATTAGATGACGTCGGGAAGGCTTATCTTATAGTTACTCTTAAAGAGTAATGTAACGTGGAGCGTAATCCTACTGATATTACCTTTCACCAAAGTAGTATTTAAATACTACAAGACTTACCTCATACAATACATGCACACTGTACGACAAGTCTCTACACTACTTCTAAGTCTCCACCACTACTTTGTGCTAGGTAAACAAATTTCTTCTCTAAGAACTACCATGTTTATAAATTACCTACGAATAGTGTTCTCATAGCAATTGATTTATTTTTTTACTTTTTTCAAATTAGTTGATTTGAGTAAATGGTTTTTAAGTCTCTTTAATGTTCGGTAAAATTAGCAGCCTTAATTTTTTAAACAACCCCTGTTTGATAAGAAAATTTTAGTGATAGAATAACAAAATTATTTATAAAAGAATTATAACATAAAAATATTTTCTCTTTGGAAATAAATTTCGGTCTCTAAAAAAAAACGATAGTTTTACCCGCTTAATATTTTTAAATGATCTCTCTTCATAACGAAATTTTAGCAATGAAAACATAAATTATTTGTATTAGATTAATAAAAAGTTAATAATAAATTTTATTTTCTCGACTAATTTTTTTTTAAATGACGCAATATAGAATAACCGAAAAAACTATTTTATTATCAGTAAAAATCATTTTGGACATTTTTATCAGTATCACATAACATTTGAAACTACACTAATGTGGAAAAAAAAGAATATAGAGTCATCATTGGAAGGATATACGATAAGATATCCCGCAGATTAGGAACTGATGGATAATTATTAGATGACGTCGGGAAGGCTTATCTTATAGTTACTCTTAAAGAGTAATGTAACGTGGAGCGTAATCCTACTGATATTACCTTTCACCAAAGTAGTATTTAAATACTACAAGACTTACCTCATACAATACATGCACACTGTACGACAAGTCTCTACACTACTTCTAAGTCTCCACCACTACTTTGTGCTAGGTAAACAAATTTCTTCTCTAAGAACTACCATGTTTATAAATTACCTACGAATAGTGTTCTCATAGCAATTGATTTATTTTTTTACTTTTTTCAAATTAGTTGATTTGAGTAAATGGTTTTTAAGTCTCTTTAATGTTCGGTAAAATTAGCAGCCTTAATTTTTTAAACAACCCATGTTTGATAAGAAAATTTTAGTGATAGAATAACAAAATTATTTATAAAAGAATTATAACATAAAAATATTTTCTCTTTGGAAATAAATTTCGGTCTCTAAAAAAAAACGATAGTTTTACCCGCTTAATATTTTTAAATGATCTCTCTTCATAACGAAATTTTAGCAATGAAAACATAAATTATTTGTATTAGATTAATAAAAAGTTAATAATAAATTTTATTTTCTCGACTAATTTTTTTTTAAATGACGCAATATAGAATAACCGAAAAAACTATTTTATTATCAGTAAAAATCATTTTGGACATTTTTATCAGT
Organism: Vicia villosa; assembly: GCF_029867415.1. Lineage (NCBI taxonomy): Eukaryota > Viridiplantae > Streptophyta > Magnoliopsida > Fabales > Fabaceae > Vicia > Vicia villosa. Next base: position 480,894 of record NW_026705694.1, read on the forward strand.
ATCACATAACATTTGAAACTACACTAATGTGGAAAAAAAAGAATATAGAGTCATCATTGGAAGGATATACGATAAGATATCCCGCAGATTAGGAACTGATGGATAATTATTAGATGACGTTGGGAAGGCTTATCTTATAGTAACTCTTAAAGAGTAATGTAACATGGAGCGTAATCCTACTGATATTACCTTTCACCAAAGTAGTATTTAAATACTACAAGACTTACCTCATACAATACATGCACACTGTACGACAAGTCTCTACACTACTTCTAAGTCTCCACCACTACTTTGTGCTAGGTAAACAAATTTCTTCTCTAAGAACTACCATGTTTATAAATTACCTACGAATAGTGTTCTCATAGCAATTGATTTATTTTTTTACTTTTTTCAAATTAGTTGTTTTGAGTAAATGGTTTTTAAGTCTCTTTAATGTTCGGTAAAATTAGCCGCCTTAATTTTTTAAACAACCCCTGTTTGATAAGAAAATTTTAGTGATAGAATAACAAAATTATTTATGAAAGAATTATAACATAAAAATATTTTCTCTTTGAAAATAAATTTCGATCTCTAAAAAAAACGATAGTTTTACCCGCTTAAAAATTTTAAATGATCTCTATTCATAACAAAATTTTAGCAATGAAAACATAAATTATTTTTATTAGATTAATAAAATGTTAATAATTAATTTTATTTTGACGACCGATTTGTTTTTAAATGACACAGTATAGAGTACCCGGAAAAACTGTTTTATTATCAGCAAAAATCATTTCGGGCATTTTTATCAGTATCACATAACACTGGAAAATACACTAATGTGGAAAAAAAGAATATAAAGTCATCATTGGAAGGATATACGATAAGATATCACGCAGATTAGAAACTGATGGATAATTATTAGATGACGTCGGGAAGGCTTATCTTATAGTAACTCTTAAAGAGTAATGTAAGGTGGAGCGTAATCCTACTGATATTACCTTTCACCAAATTAGTATTTAAATACTACAAGACTTACCTCATACAATACATGCACACTGTACGACAAATCTCTACACTACTTCTAAGTCTCTACCACTACTTTTTGCCAAGGTAAACAAATTTCTTCTCTAAGAACTACCATGTTTATAAATTACCTCCGAATAGTGTTCTCATAGCAATTGATTTATTTTTTCACTTTTTGCAAATTAGTTGTTTTGAGTAAATGGTTTTTAAGTCTCTTTAATGTTCGGTAAAATTAGCCGCCTTAATTTTTTAAACAACCCCTGTTTGATAAGAAAATTTTAGTGATAGAATAACAAAATTATTTATGAAAGAATTATAACATAAAAATATTTTCCCTTTGAAAATAAATTTCGATCTCTTAAAAAAACGATAGTTTTACCCGCTTAAAAATTTTTAAATGATCTCCATTCATAACAAAATTTTAGCAATGAAAACATAAATTATTTTTATTAGATCAATAAAAAGTTAATAATAAATTTTATTTTCTTGACCGACTTTTTTAAATGATGCAGTATAGAGTAACCGGAAAAAATGTTTTATTATCAGCAAAAATCATTTCGGGCATTTTTATTAGTGTCACATAACACTGGAAAATGCACTAATGTGGAAAAAAAGAATATAGAGTCATCATTGGAAGGATATCCGATAAGATATCCTGCAGATTAGAAACTTATGGATAATTATTAGATGACGTCGGGAAGACTTATCTTATAGTAACTCTTAAAGAGTAATGTAACGTGGAGCGTAATCCTACTGATATTACCTTTCACCAAAGTAGTATTTAAATACTACAAGACTTACCTCATACAATACATGCACACTGTACGACAAGTCTCTACACTACTTCTAAGTCTCTACCACTACTTTTTGCTAGGTAAACAAATTTCTTCTCTAAGAACTACCATGTTTATAAATTACCTACGAATAGTGTTCTCATAGCAATTGATTTATTTTTTTACTTTTTGCAAATTAGTTGTTTTGAGTAAATGGTTTTTAAGTCTCTTTAATGTTCGGTAAATTTAGCCGCCTTAATTTTTAAAACAACCCCTGTTTGATAAGAAAATTTTAGTGATAGAAGAACAAAATTATTTATGAAAGAATTATAAAATAAAAATGTTTTCTCTTTGAAAATAAATTTCGATCTCTAAAAAAAACGATAGTTTTACCCGCTTAAAAACTTTAAATGATCTCTATTCATAACAAAATTTTAGCAATGAAAACATAAATTATTTTTATTAGATTAATAAAATGTTAATAATTAATTTTATTTTCACGACCGATTTGTTTTTAAATGACACAGTATAGAGTACCCGGAAAAACTGTTTTATTATCAGCAAAAATCATTTCGGGCATTTTTATCAGTATCACATAACACTGGAAAATACACTAATGTGGAAAAAAAGAATATAAAGTCATCATTGGAAGGATATACGATAAGATATCACGCAGATTAGAAACTGATGGATAATTATTAGATGACGTCGGGAAGGCTTATCTTATAATAACTCTTAAAGAGTAATGTAAGGTGGAGCGTAATCCTACTGATATTACCTTTCACCAAATTAGTATTTAAATACTACAAGACTTACCTCATACAATACATGCACACTGTACGACAAGTCTCTACATTACTTCTAAGTCTCCACCACTACTTTTTGCTAAGGTAAACAAATTTCTTCTCTAAGAGCTACCATGTTTATAAATTACCTACGAATAGTGTTCTCATAGCAATTGATTTATTTTTTTACTTTTTTCAAATTAGTTGTTTTGAGTAAATGGTTTTTAAGTCTCTTTAATGTTCGGTAAAATTAGGCGCCTTAATTTTTTAAACAACCCCAGTTTGATAAGAAAATTTTAGTGATAGAATAACAAAATTATTTATGAAAGAATTATAACATAAAAATATTTTCTCTTTGGAAATAAATTTCGGTCTCTAAAAAAAACGATAGTTTTACCCGCTTAAAATTTTTAAATGATCTCTCTTCGTAACGAAATTTTAGCAATGAAAACATAAATTATTTGTATTAAATTAATAAAAAGTTAATAATAAATTTTATTTTCTCGACTAATTTTTTTTTTTAAATGACGCAGTATAGAATAACCGAAAAAACTATTTAATTATCAGTAAAAATCATTTTGGACATTTTTATCAGTATCACATAACATTTGAAACTACACTAATGTGGAAAAAAAAGAATATAGAGTCATCATTGGAAGGATATACGATAAGATATCCCGCAGATTAGGAACTGATGGATAATTATTAGATGACGTTGGGAAGGCTTATCTTATAGTAACTCTTAAAGAGTAATGTAACATGGAGTGTAATCCTACTGACATTACCTTTCACCAAAGTAGTATTTAAATACTACAAGACTTACCTCATACAATACATGCACACTGTACGACAAGTCTCTACACTACTTCTAAGTCTCTACCACTACTTTTTGCCAAGGTAAACAAATTTCTTCTCTAAGAACTACCATGTTTATAAATTACCTCCGAATAGTGTTCTCATAGCAATTGATTTATTTTTTCACTTTTTGCAAATTAGTGGTTTTGAGTAAATGGTTTTTAAGTCTCTTTAATGTTCGGTAAAATTAGCCGCCTTAATTTTTTAAACAACCCCTGTTTGATAAGAAAATTTTAGTGATAGAATAACAAAATTATTTATGAAAGAATTATAACATAAAAATATTTTCCCTTTGAAAATAAATTTCGATCTCTTAAAAAAACGATAGTTTTACCCGCTTAAAAATTTTTAAATGATCTCCATTCATAACAAAATTTTAGCAATGAAAACATAAATTATTTTTATTAGATCAATAAAAAGTTAATAATAAATTTTATTTTCTTGACCGACTTTTTTAAATGATGCAGTATAGAGTAACCGGAAAAAATGTTTTATTATCAGCAAAAATCATTTCGGGCATTTTTATTAGTGTCACATAACACTGGAAAATGCACTAATGTGGAAAAAAAGAATATAGAGTCATCATTGGAAGGATATCCGATAAGATATCCTGCAGATTAGAAACTTATGGATAATTATTAGATGACGTCGGGAAGACTTATCTTATAGTAACTCTTAAAGAGTAATGTAACGTGGAGCGTAATCCTACTGATATTACCTTTCACCAAAGTAGTATTTAAATACTACAAGACTTACCTCATACAATACATGCACACTGTACGACAAGTCTCTACACTACTTCTAAGTCTCTACCACTACTTTTTGCTAGGTAAACAAATTTCTTCTCTAAGAACTACCATGTTTATAAATTACCTACGAATAGTGTTCTCATAGCAATTGATTTATTTTTTTACTTTTTGCAAATTAGTTGTTTTGAGTAAATGGTTTTTAAGTCTCTTTAATGTTCGGTAAATTTAGCCGCCTTAATTTTTAAAACAACCCCTGTTTGATAAGAAAATTTTAGTGATAGAAGAACAAAATTATTTATGAAAGAATTATAAAATAAAAATGTTTTCTCTTTGAAAATAAATTTCGATCTCTAAAAAAAACGATAGTTTTACCCGCTTAAAAACTTTAAATGATCTCTATTCATAACAAAATTTTAGCAATGAAAACATAAATTATTTTTATTAGATTAATAAAATGTTAATAATTAATTTTATTTTCACGACCGATTTGTTTTTAAATGACACAGTATAGAGTACCCGGAAAAACTGTTTTATTATCAGCAAAAATCATTTCGGGCATTTTTATCAGTATCACATAACACTGGAAAATACACTAATGTGGAAAAAAAGAATATAAAGTCATCATTGGAAGGATATACGATAAGATATCACGCAGATTAGAAACTGATGGATAATTATTAGATGACGTCGGGAAGGCTTATCTTATAATAACTCTTAAAGAGTAATGTAAGGTGGAGCGTAATCCTACTGATATTACCTTTCACCAAATTAGTATTTAAATACTACAAGACTTACCTCATACAATACATGCACACTGTACGACAAGTCTCTACATTACTTCTAAGTCTCCACCACTACTTTTTGCTAAGGTAAACAAATTTCTTCTCTAAGAGCTACCATGTTTATAAATTACCTACGAATAGTGTTCTCATAGCAATTGATTTATTTTTTTACTTTTTTCAAATTAGTTGTTTTGAGTAAATGGTTTTTAAGTCTCTTTAATGTTCGGTAAAATTAGGCGCCTTAATTTTTTAAACAACCCCAGTTTGATAAGAAAATTTTAGTGATAGAATAACAAAATTATTTATGAAAGAATTATAACATAAAAATATTTTCTCTTTGGAAATAAATTTCGGTCTCTAAAAAAAACGATAGTTTTACCCGCTTAAAATTTTTAAATGATCTCTCTTCGTAACGAAATTTTAGCAATGAAAACATAAATTATTTGTATTAAATTAATAAAAAGTTAATAATAAATTTTATTTTCTCGACTAATTTTTTTTTTTAAATGACGCAGTATAGAATAACCGAAAAAACTATTTAATTATCAGTAAAAATCATTTTGGACATTTTTATCAGTATCACATAACATTTGAAACTACACTAATGTGGAAAAAAAAGAATATAGAGTCATCATTGGAAGGATATACGATAAGATATCCCGCAGATTAGGAACTGATGGATAATTATTAGATGACGTTGGGAAGGCTTATCTTATAGTAACTCTTAAAGAGTAATGTAACATGGAGCGTAATCCTACTGATATTACCTTTCACCAAAGTAGTATTTAAATACTACAAGACTTACCTCATACAATACATGCACACTGTACGACAAGTCTCTACACTACTTCTAAGTCTCTACCACTACTTTTTGCCAAGGTAAACAAATTTCTTCTCTAAGAACTACCATGTTTACAAATTACCTCCGAATAGTGTTCTCATAGCAATTGATTTATTTTTTTACTTTTTGCAAATTAGTTGTTTTGAGTAAATGGTTTTTAAGTCTCTTTAATGTTCGGTAAAATTAGCCGCCTTAATTTTTTAAACAACCCCTGTTTGATAAGAAAACTTTAGTGATAGAATAACAAAATTATTTATGAAAGAATTATAACATAAAAATATTTTCTCTTTGGAAATAAATTTCGGTCTCTAAAAAAAACGATAGTTTTACCCGCTTAAAATTTTTTAAATGATCTCTATTCATAACAAAATTTTAGCAATGAAAACATAAATTATTTTTATTAGATCAATAAAAAGTTAATAATAAATTTTATTTTCTTGACCGATTTTTTTAAATGATGCAGTATAGAGTAACCGGAAAAAATGTTTTATTATCAGCAAAAATCATTTCGGG